>NC_025993.2:172565912-172738412 GCF_000442705.2 Elaeis guineensis | reverse complement strand
TCTAATGTCCATTCTGCAAGTTTACCATCTACTAGAAGCAAAGAGTCCTAATCCAACATACATCATCACTTCTAACAACATGTACCCAAATTATTTGCTCAAGAATCTAAGCCCCCACCCACAACCCCAAAAAAAAAAAAAGAAAAGGGTTGAACAAGATCCATTACTTTTCGTTCGACTAGGATTGGACCAAGCCAGGTTTGTCTCAACTCTCAAGACTAGAATTTAAACATTAAGTCAAGCTCAAACTGATTAAATCCAACTCAAGTCCAGGCTTATGCCAGCTTATCAGTTCTCAATGCAAAGTTGTGGCCTGACTTGGCAGATATCCAGGTCTATATGCATCCTCAATGTGGGACCTATAAGTTATGTTGCTTGTAGTAGATTGTTAGAATATCATTAAGAATCAGTAATATATAGCTAGATATTATGTCAAATTTAGACTCTTGAGAACCAACCTGACATGCAAAGACTATTGGCACTATATAAGTATGAATACACACATCATCATAGGGCATTTTTAAAAACCGTGACAAAGCAACGAAACCAACTAAGAATGGCTAAAATGAGCTGAGACATGATAACATGAATTTCAATTAGTATGGTACAGAAAACAACATGTAAAGAAGCAGATTCATGCTAACTACATAACAGAGAGATAGAAGTAATTGTCCAAAATGTCAGCCATTTGAATGGTGAATGTCATGATCCCGCACCTTCCACCATGCCTAGCAGGACCCAGCTTCGCTAATGCACGCTCCACTTCTTCACTAACCTAATTAGAGCATGTCGCAGCAATAGGAAGCAATCAGGCAAGCAACACAAATAAGCAATCCATATATAAATTGAAAAGCCAAAAAGTAACAACTCACTTGTTAAAATAATAGATTATGCAAAATAGGGAAAAAAATACTTCGTTCCAAGTGCAGGGGTTTAGTCTAGCCTTTTTGAACTACAGTACCAACTTATAAACTAACATTGAATGTAAATTAAGCAGGAACCAAAAGAAGAAACATTCTTATATCAAACATGGGTTTCCAGTATTCATTATACAATGAGTATATCATCTAATGTTACATAGTTTCTTCCATTATAAAAAGTTATGAAAAAGAATCTGCTGTTATGGTTTATTAAGTTTACAAGAATGTAAATAAAAAGATCAAGAAAACAAAATACATATCTGAACAATTAACAATATTGACACTGATTCTGCATGCAAAGGTTAAAAAAGAATTCTTCAAAAACTTGGCAAAGCACAATAACGAGTTCCATAAATGATTATCTACATCTAATCATAAAAGCATTATGCGACCCTCCATCAAGGGACAAGATTTAGAATACCTCACTAATGCTTATAAACAAATATACAGCTTCAACAACAGATGACACAGACATAAACCACATATTTGTGTTTGTATAAATATATTGTCTAGATAGGTTCCAAGCAAATCCTACAATTTACCACAAATCAAGGCAAAACCAAGATGCTTCCCCTCTTCCATTGGGACTCGATGTTAGAGCTCTCTGAGGCCCTATTTCTCTCTATAAGCCATAAAGATATCACCAACTACAATTTTGGCAGAATTACTCCGTCTAAAGCACAATCTTGATCCTGCATTGTTCTTCACCTCCCTCTGTTCATTTAACCAACTTTATTCCGCCATGATCACATCTAAACCATTGGTCCATTACTCTTTTGGGTATCAAGTTTCACTTATGCCCCCTTTCTCTCTTTAGAAGCCACAAACAACCACATGCCCACTCCCAAGGTCATTAGAATTCCTCCCTCCGAACTATGATTTTAAGCTCATGTTACTCTCCCCCCATTCAAGCTCCTCTACCACTCTAACCGACTTTAGGCTCTATTTGGCAAAATTTTTGGAGTGCTAGAAAGCACTTTTTGGCCCTCCAAAAGTATTTTTGGATGATACAGTGGTGTTTGGCGAAGACTCAGAAAGCTGTTTTGGCTTTACCAAAAAGTTGAAAGGATTTACTTGGAAGAAGCTCCAAAATGGAGCTTCTCCCCAAAAATGATTTCTAATCAATGTCAGGAAGCTGTTTCGATTTAAATGAAAATTTTTCAATTACCGAAATATCCACCAACAAATCTCATAATTACATCTTATATTATATCATATTATATTATTATACTATAAATATAATAGAATATAATAATAAATTAATATTATGATATATTATAAACATATAATATAATCTATTATAGTATTATTATATTATAAAAATACAACCTAATATAATAATATAATATGTTATATTATAATCTATTATTAGATTAGATTATAATCTATTATATTATACTATAGTATAATATTATATTATATTATATTACAATATTACATTACATGATATGATAATAATATTATATTGCAAAATAATATTTTAGATATAACAATATTATAATCCACTATCGGATTAGATTATCATCCATTACATTATATTATATTATATATTACATTATAATTATAATAATATAATATTATATTATATTATTATAATACTATATCATATTATAATATTATATTATATTATAATAATATTATACAATACAATAATATTCTGATATATAATAATAACAAATATTATATTATATTCTTCTTCATCATATAATACTATATAATATTTTTTATTGTCATTTTATCATAAAAAAAATATTTTTTCATTTTAATTATTAAACATATGACAAGCTCTAAAATACTTTATACATGTGGTTACCAAACAGTAAACAACTTTTTGTTAGAACTCTATTTCTAAAAGCTTTACTTCTCAAAAGCACTATTTCCAAAAACTCCAAAAGCTCTACTGCCAACAACAATCCCAAATAGGACCTTATTCTTTTGGATAAACAAGACTACAAGTCCTCATTGGAGAAGAGTTCTTATTGGCTTAGTTCATCAAGCAAAATCATTAACTCTACATGACAATAATGTGCATAACTTACCCCATCAATCACTAGGCTATTCTTGAACACAGCCAAATAGTAACACAATCTACGAGAGACTACAAGGGACAATGTTATCTCTCTCCTTATTTACCCCTTAATCAAAGAATTTATAGGAGCCTCCATGGCCCTTCTTTTCCATGGGTAGAGAGAGGGACCAAATCTAGATGTACACGAACTCCTAAGTTTGAAGAGCTTTGTACATGATCACCTAGTGACTTGTCCATCCAAGATCTATGCAAGTCACAAAGCATGCATAAAATGGAGTTGGTGCTTCGGTGCTAGTAAGTTGCTTCATAACATGCTGAAGGTGTGAGATTTGCTAGAAAAAAGAAGGAAAAAAAAAGGTTATGAGCAGTACAACTGGCAGCCATAGGGCCAATTGTAGGTGCAATATATCTGATGGCATGTACTAAATAGCTTTACACCCTTAAAAAATAATCAGTGAAGGAGGCAAAAACATGAGATGATGAAGATGCGAGCACACATAAAAAAATTAAACAAAATCTTTGAATTACAATTAAATAAAAATTAAAAATTTAGAAAAGCCAGGATTACATATATAATACATTTTCTCCATGATCATATACCACTTGGAGTTCCACAAGAGAAGTTTGTATCTGATACAAAACTTTTGGCATACGACCCAAAGGTAGAAGTTGACATTTTTCAAGTGCCCAAACTTGGTCCATAAAGGCATCATACATGGTAATTAATCCATCTCCACAGAGGTTAAGCATGCAATCATCATTTTTTTTGCAAGAGAATATTTGTTGTCCTTGCCGAATCACAACTAAAACCCATATACATTATGGGCAGCATAATGAAAACAGTGGATGGCTCAGAACAATCTATCCTTACCAACTACAGAAAGAGTTTCCTGTTATTCATGAAAGGATAATAATATAACTGGCACAGAAGGCAAAACCTAAGTTGTCTTTCCCAATGCACCCAAACTTAATGAGGTTGTACAAGCTGTTCTTAGTGCAAACTGAATGCTACTCACATTCATGAGTCTTAAGATGTTTCTAAAGACTGGCATCATGCCCCTTCTTCAACCCACCTTGGTCAAGAACTAACTTGTCTAAAGAGCCACAATCTAGCCCTAGCTTATCCTGAGTGCCAACCCTAATCTGATATCTAAACACCAAAATGGATCATGATTTATTTTTGCCTTGCAGATCATGTTCTCTCTTATGATCTTTAGGATTTTATAGCAAAAAGTTTTGATCGATTGGCCAATCTCTTGGGCTTGGTGATCCTTGTCCCCCATAAGCAAGGTTCCTTTGCACCTCTCTAATGATACATCACTTTGTTGTTATGCGGATTTGTTGGACGCTTGCCATTGATGGCATCAAAAGACCAACGATAAATGATATCTTTATGTGATACATAACCTCTATACCTCTCCCTAACAGAAAATAACAAGAATAGAAACGATCATATAAGCAAGATCATCCAACAGTTATTTAGGAATGGAGAGAAGACATGTGAGGTTGATTGCAATTATGTCCTATTCAATATTCATTATTGAACACCTTAAGTCCCATGGACCAATTAGAGAAGCATTTATTTGAAACGGAGAAACACTGAGATGGGTGAGAGTAGTACTAGGATGGACAACCCCCTAGGAAGTCTTCGTGTTGCACCCTTTTTTGATGAATGGTGGAACCGCATTATGGTATTGATTTATAAGAACAACAATGATGTTCAAAAATGTTGTGGTATCAAACTCATGAGCCATACTATGAAACTTTAAGAGCGGATGATTGAATATAGATTGAGGCGTGACACAAAAGTATTAGAAAACCAATTTAATTTTATACCAGGAAGGTCATCTATAGAAGCTATTTTTCTCCTTCAAAGGTCAATGGAGAAGTCTAAAGAAAAGAGACAATCTTCCTATAGCTTTTACCATCTCGAGACAACATTGATAAAGTTCCCAAAGAAATCTTTTGGCAGGTGTAATAAAAAGAGAAGCTTTTGTTACATATATCTATATAATTAAGGGCATGTACAACAAAGTGGTTACAACTTACAAGTGTAAGAACTACGTGTAATACTAGCGAGTTTCTAATCAAGACGAGTTTGCATCAAGAATCTACTCTAAGTCTTTACCTTTTGCCACTGATTATGGGTGCAGTTACTAGCCATACGTAGAATGATATTCCTTGGTTCATGCTATTTGCTGAGGTTATAGACTTGGTTTATCAAACTAAGATCAGCATTAATTATTATTATGGAGAAATACATTAAAATCAAAGATTTTAGGTTAAATAAAACCAAGATGGAATAAATAGAATGCACTTTTAGTAGAAGTAGACATATAGATGAAGGTGGACTGAAATGTAAGGATCATGAAGCTCTTAACCGACTATTTTCAGTATGTAGGATCAACTACCCATAAGAGAAGATTAAAGAGAATGCTACCCATAGGATTAAAGCAAGGTAGATGAAATAGAGAAGTACAACATGGGACATTATAAGATCACGGAAGATCTGCCAAGTTGAAAAGAACGTTTTACAAAACAATTACAAGACCAGCCATGCTTTATGGTATAGAATGCTGGATAGTTGGAAAGCCAAAATGAGAAGGCTGAGATGAATGTGTGATAATTAAAATAATATAGAATAAGAAATGAAGTCATTCAAAAGAAGGTGAAGGTAGCACTAATTGCAGACAAATTGAGAGCACTACTTGCATATTTTGAACATATATGATATAGAACGAGGAATGCACTAGCATAAATGAGAGATTTGATACATATAGAATGAATGGAAGGGGTAGAAGTGGATCAAAAATCACATACGACAAAACAATAAGGACATGAAATAACTGAGAACACGTATGCTGGGACATTAACAAGTAGAACAATAAAGTGTTTTCCAGACACAATAAGCTTGTCTCAAGGATGAAAACAAAGCCTATAATTTTTTGAATTATGGATGAACTCACATCTAATTTTTAGGAAAATATACCATACTGTATGTTATTTCCATAAGATATAGTATCGATGAATGAAAAGAAGTAGATTAAATATAAAATTGAAATTATGGAAGAAAACTTTAGAGAATAAAAGCTTAATTAGTAGAACAAAGACGTAGTACTATAGAATAAAAATTTAAAGAAAATGGACATGAAGACATATGGAGAAGAGATCATAGAGTGACCGATTTTATTATTTAGAATCTATTATAGAAAATAATGGAGAGAGATGAAGATATTGTATATAATTAGAGATGGCCAGATGAAGTGGAGATATGAATTTGGAATATTATGTGATAAGCACATATCTTGGAGACTTAAAGGAAATTATTATAGCAGTATCGCACAACAGTAAGGCCTACAATATTGTATATCTCAGAGTGTTGGGAAAGAAAGTACATGAAAGTAAATTGAGTGGGGACAGAAATAAAAGTGTTAAGATGGGTATGGTAAAACTAAGAAAGATAGGTTAAAAAATGAATACATTAGCGGAGCTGTAGAAGTTACACAAATTAAGAACGAAGTGATCGAAAATTGATTGAGATAGCATGAACATGTACAATAGAGATCTGAGAAAGCTCCTACAAAGCAAGGTACTTTAGTTTATGATGAACATTATAAGAAAGGGAGAGAAAGACCTAAATTATGATGGAGGTTGTAAGGATATGTGCAAATTTGAAATAACATCAAAGGTGGTCCTGCATAGGAATACTTGGTGAATGAGATTCCATAAAGTCAGGACCAAATAGTATGAAAAAAGCCAGATGATTATAATTATGGTTATGATTATGATCATGCTTCTATGATCACATACTTTGATCAGAAATAAAACCCAAGGACAATTCTTATGTGCGTTCAACTATGGTGCACAATATCTTAAGTCAAAACATACACATAATGTGGAGAAGAAAAGTAAATGTTATCAAACTAACAACTTTATTAATGGTTCATATTGTTCTGCCAGCATAAGGAGTTGATAGTTTATAGATACAAGCAATAATAGAAGTGTGTTAGCAAATGCATGAATTAAAGAAAATAGTGCCATGGGATACATGATTAAGCTTACAACTCTACGAAGAATTGGCTCCAATGATGAACAAAGTTTTTGCAGGCTATCCACCTTGAGAGCTTCAACAATCACACTGCACAAGTGACATGTCAATAAATGAGACATGTGTCAACTGGTGATTTCATCTTTTGTTGGGGGAAAGAAAAGCTCAGTAAGATAAGGTCTAAAATACAAAAGCAGAAAGAGAGCACAATCAAGCTGAGGACATAGCTAGAAGGTTTCAGATATTTTCAGATGATGATAAAATATAGAACAATGCATAAAAGAAAAGGTAAATTCCATGAACTTCCTTCAGCATCCTATGAAAACTATAGCCAGTCACTAAAGTCTCATGCATATTCTTCTTCTCTGCTTAATCTCCATGCCTCTTCTCTAACTAACTTAAATGTTGCTTGCACCTATCTTGATATGTCAACACCAGATAGAAAAGATTAGCTATTATAAAGGGGAGGGATTCAAAAGAATAAATCAATGCAGAACTTCTTATACAAGCTCTTTATATGGGGCCCCTTGATCCCAAGTAAACTCATCATCTAATTTGTTGTGACTATGAAGACAAGGGAGTGGCAACCATGAAATGGAATATTTGATGTTAAAGAGAGAAGACAACTAACTCCTATAGTGCTCCTATATAAGAAGGTCGATGATTTAAAGTATGTGAATGATCAATATAACACACAATCTCAACAGTGATGAGTAAGCTGTGCGCCCGCATCAAGAACATGATTTAGTCTAAATATTAAGAAAGCATTGAAAATGAAAGCAAATAAGCAAATACTAATGATAAATAGCCAACTACAATTCTGAATGTACAATGTTGCCAATCTTTTAAATGTTCTCCCAGCGTATCTTCACGAAAAAATCAGTTTACTTTACAATATTGTGGTCAAGAACCTAAGTATACAATACACAAGATAATGGTCTTCCTCCATGCATAACATGTTTTTTACACTAACGAAATTAGGGTGGAAAAAATCTGCAATTATGAAGAGATGAACAGTATGTGTGAAACACAAAGGAATGTACTTTCATGTCACCACATGTAAGACACATGCATGAAGACTGAAGACTGGCATAATTCCTTATTCGCACAAACAACACAGTATGTTAAAAAATGAGCCAAATATCAAGTTCTGTAGCATCATTGTTGCATGTGATGCTTTGAAAGCTGAGGGCTAGGACAGTGAAGACAATGTTGAGAAGAAAGAGGAGGATAAGAGCAGCAAGCAAAAAGCCTTTTTTCCTCCCCCGTCTTCACAAAAACCCGGGTCTTTTCCTTGCAAACATCACCTCTCTGCTTATAAACCTCCCTAACTTTGACTTCTTATAAATCCATGTCCACCATACCAAACTTTGATTTTTCGCTCGTCACCCTTGCATACTCAGCATTTTCCTTAGCTCTAACTCCATTCTCCCAAACCCCAACTTTCAACCATTAGACCAACAATGATGTTAAAGGTCTTGATATCCTGCTCATTTGCAGTGGTTCGCTTCTGCATTTTGGTGGCCAAAGGAATGGAAACACAACCTTGTTCCTGGGCATGACATACCTTATACAACAGCCATAAGGCACCTTGGCCAATCCAAGGTGCTCTGTTCATATTTTGTCCAAACCTGAAACAGTTTTAGACTAAATATAGGACTAAGCCTAAACGCTAAATGGTTGTAGACTGAACTAGCAACTAGTATCGCAGCTAAACCATCCTGCTGACCAGAGACATATAACAAGTTTTTCTAAGAAACATGGTGAGGTGGCTGGTTCAACTTCTGCATCTCTGTAAAAGAGCACTTTAGAGATGGAAGCTGATCGACTCAGCTAATAAGACTAATTGGCAATGGCAACATATAAAAAAAATAATATACATATTATATTCTCATCGTATAGGGAAAAGGAGATAGAGAAAGGAATTCTCTTGGAACTTGTCTTACTGGTGATACTCATCTGATTTCACGGACTAACCACATGCTGGGTGAAACATCGGTTCGAATTTATTTTATCTAGTATCATGCATGACAGAGGCAAAGCCTCAAACAACAAGCTTCCAATTCAGCTTCTAATGGCCACGGGCAATCTAACAAAGGTATTAGGAGAGCACAATGTAAACACAATATAATCCGCACAATAGTTGAAAATAACCATGCAAACATGCAGCAGTATAGTCTGAAAATAGTCAAAAAGAAAACATGCAAACATGTTGCAATTAATAAATTAAAAAAAATATATCGTACTGACCCTGGCACGATCCTAACAAATCTTGCCATCTACAAAATCTCTTAGAATGATATATTGATCCAGAATACAAAAGCCACCGATTATTTCATCTAATTACACTTCAGTTGTCCTACTAGCTTATTTTTGCAGAAATCACGTTTCCCTTCAAAGTTTTTTTTAATAAAAAAAAAAGCAAAGAATTCAAGAAAAAAAACTAGCAGTTCACTTCAAACCGTGTCCAATTATTCCAGAAGCAGAACGAAATCAAATCCCCGGACAAATCATACACCACATGTACGCTGACCCCCGATTTCTCTTACCTCGCGAGTGCCGGAACCTTTGGCCTCTTCGCCTCAGGATGCAACTCGTCCCCGTCGCTGGGATCCAGCCTGCGCTTCTCCCTCGTCATGGTCCCCGACTGCTCCAGATGCCGAGTCGGCCTTTAAGAGATCCCAACAACCCTAATCCTCCCAGATCTGAACCGAAGCTTCAGTTCAAAACCACACCAGAACCAAAATTAGTACTAGAGGTCAAGAATTTGAACAAAAGATTCCAACCCGTTGCTGCCCTAGACCGATCACAAACCCTAAGAGATCCATCATTTCACCAAGAACTGATAGCAAAAAACCAAAAGAAGAAAAAAATAATGGCAAAAGACAAAGAGGGAAAAAGAGGATGGTTACGTGCCTTTGTTCTTCTCCTTTGGTCTCGCGCGAGGAGAGAGATGGAGTAGGAGCAGCCGAAGGGAGAATGGGGAATCCCAAAAAGAGTAGGAGCTCCGGACTGGCCGTAGACTTTGGAGGGGTAGTCTTGTGCAAGGGTCTGTACCGGTACGTGTGATGTTGGTGGGCTTATCTAATATCCATCGCTGGTTTTATTTATGACGGCATACATAATAAATTAACTCGATAGGGGAAAAAAAAAAAAAAAAAAAGGGAATTTTGCGTTCGAACGCCGGATGAATTGGCAACCTTTTTATTTCTTTTCGTGGACACGTGTCTTACTGCCATAAGCCCAGGTGGGATACCCAAAGTGGCACGTTTCGTATGAAAAATCCATTCACTTCTTTCGTGACAACAATCGTTGGAGCGTACAATATCTATTTGGAAGCTATACGGCCGGATTAAAATATTTACAAATAGATACCATCCAATAATTAATATCATAAAAAATGAACAATCATAATTCAACATAAAAAGTACAGTCGAACCCCCAACTTTAAATGCTTACCAAAAAAAGAACTCAACTTTAAAAACTCCCATTCTATTGCATCTCTCGTGTGGTTGCAACATCTTATTAGTAATAACGTTTGATCATTTAATCTATTTAATTTATTTTAATTCTTAATATTTAAATTATCTATTTAATAAATAATTAAATTTAAATTTAAATTTTTTGATTTATGTAATAAATATATCGAGTTTGAATTAACAAATCCTGATTTATTTTACATCCAATCCGATCCATATTTTATCATACTATATTTGATAGCCAGTCCTGCATCCAATAAAAAGAAGATGCGAACCAAGCTCGACTGCTTATCAATTGTAATGGAGGGTTAAATATTTTCATATTTTTTAATTATAAAATTTTTATATAAATGGTTGCACTCATACTCTAATCTTAGAGGTTTCAAGTTGAAATCTTTACTGATATAGTTCTAAATATTAGAATTTATAATTATTCTATTTTTAAATAAAAAATATGCAACCAGATTATATAAAATTCAAATGTTGTAATATTGGACGATCAACAAAACAAATATTAAAACTAAGAATGTTCTATGTGTAGTTTTTTTTTAAAAAAAATTTGTGTCGATATTTCATCATTGAGATACCGAGCTGCTTATCAGCATTACCAATTATTCCAGTTGACATACCATCATATTTTAATAGGATTTTTTCTCTATTAAAAATGAAAAATAGCCGTTGATTACGCACGATATTTATACTGTTATACAACTAGAAATCCTGATTGTTGGGAATACTCTTGTCCACCTACATTCCACATGACTTATTTTATTATCGCTAGTAAATAGCTTCTATTTGATGTGTTACCACATCATCCATCCAAAAACCAACTAGATATGTATTAAAAAAATAAATATTTGAATGCTTATGAGCACATTTGACCCCCAAATGCTTTTTAATAAAAAATAAGAGCGAACCTCTAAAAACAAAATCTGGATTATCGATCATGATTTATATTCTATAAAAACTTTAAAGATAAAAAAAGTATAGATTTTTGAGGTTATTTTTCTATGTGTTAAATGAATAAAAATTGAATGATTTTAAGGGTGCAATATTACATTTGGGTTTGATTTGTAGCCAATCATTGATTCGTTGAATGCCAATCATTTTCAAATAATGCAAATGTTTGCAAAAAATTTAACAACTCTCAATGCACATATAATGTCTATGACAAATTGTGCAGTTGTTGCAACTTTGCACATTCTTGAAAAAACCATGCCATTTGTTTTAACACTTCGACTCCTCCACAATGCTCATAATAATACCGCATTTTGGCTTTTCTAAATTTCATAGAAAGTCAAACATATTTTACATATAGAGGAAATGCCACATGGAATTATCACTTGTAAGTCTTGAGTGTTGCACATTCTATTATGCAAAAAAAAAAAAAAAAAAAAAAAAAAAAAAAAAAAAAAAAAAAAAAAAAACAAAGAAAGATTACATATCTTGGATCATTATCTCTATCACTATCGTACTTTCCGCGCAATACTTCAAAAGCAAGCCTTTAGGAAAAGAAGTGCCAACCAACTGTTTGCAAAATTATATTAAACCGATGCAGGAAGGTGTCATCCTTTTTGATCTTGAAGTAATATAAGAGGGTCCATATGTGCACATTGCTAGAGTACCTTTGGAAATAACAGGGACGCCAGCCACAAGCTTTGAATGTTTCTAAGTCTCTATTGATTTAAAAGTATCATGGCATCCATCATCTGTCACTTTCTGCTGGTTCTTCTTATCATTTTATTCTTACTAATCCTCTTATTTTTTAAAAAATCTCATGCCATCTTCTCCATGTGTGTAATAATTTTATGTGCACAATTTCAAACTTCTCAAAGTCTCTTGATGAGAATCAAGGATGAAAGGATATGTTGTATTATATAAGTGTCTGAGTTTTAAGATAACTTGGATCCTATATTTATTAGCACATATAACCAAAAAAAAAAGATTTCCATTCTGTTTATGTAAAGGGGCGCGGATTTTAGCAACAAAAGTTTCAAATTTACGCTTGACGGCTCAATGTCCACACTTACCCATTTTTTCAACAGTTCCAGCCAGCCAATATTGATGTGCTGTAAACTGTAATCAAAGTCAGCTGACAATGAATCTACGAGCAATCCGAGATGCCTTTTCTTTTTTTTTTTCTTTCTTTCTTTATTTATTTTTTCATTTTTGAGAATCCTTTTCTTTTTTAACATAGGAGAAAATAAAGTGCAACATGAATATTGTATTTAACTGCAAGCAATAAATTATAAACAGGTGGTCAATTGGATTAATGGAAAAGACTCTTCAAACCATCCAGCTTTGACAAACATTAAATTGCACTGTTCCACGTCATCCAACTTCTCCTATTCTCATCTATTTAGGAAAGCGAATCATGTGACGAATTATCTGACACAGTCAGCAAGCTTTGGTCAAGATCTTCAAATTTGGCATAAGAAATTTCCTCCTATTCTAGCTCAATTCATTATTGCGGATACAGGGTGCATTCCCTTCGTTCAAGTATAGAGATTTCCTCTCTCTGTTATCCAAAAAAAAAAAAAAAAAAAGGCCACGAGCGTAATCACATCCATGGAACTTAATTTTTGGCTCGTTGAGTGAAAAAAAAAAAGAGAAAGAGAACAAAGATAATTAATAGATTCTTTCACCCCCGTCATTAGACACCCAGGGCTCGACGGATGATTTTGTTTTCCATTATTCTTATAAAACTAGTAATGATTAAGTTTATAGAATAGAATGGTTCAAGGACTGGCTCGAAAACAAGCTGCACAAACTATTTGTCCTCCAATAGAACGGAACAGGGTAGACAGGAGAAGGCTTGTGCCTCCGCCAGAGGGTGTGTTTGATGGGAGCAGCTTCTCATGCGATTCTGGGATCAATCAAGACCAAACAACAGGGAACGAAAAAGTTTTGACCATGTCAGATTCAGCAACGTATTGGAATGGAACTTTATGTGGGACAGAAGCACTGATTAATGAATCAAGCATTCTTCTTTTTATCACACACATAAAAAAAAAAAAAAAAGTCAAGCAATCTTCTCACAGAGAAAAAAAAATGTAATGAATGTAAGTGCTTCAGGTAATCAGTAACGATTTAACATTTTCAACCGCATCAGAGTTTTTTCTTTTCTTTCTTCCTTAGATTCTTCGAGTGAGCTCTTGGCATAAAAAGTTGTACCAATAATCAAGAAAGGTGTAAACTTAAGGGACCCAAATTTTTCAAAGTGGCGTATGGTACCAACAAAGAATTGGCTTAACTAAGAGAAGAAAGATCCTGAAGGAACAAAAAGAAGCAGCATATCACTAAAGCATATATCACAAAGGAGTAAGAAGCCGAAAAGGTTATCTGGTACCTAGTCTAGTTGAAAATATGGTACCCAGTGGTGGCTACTTTACCAAATAATGAGTCACTTTTCCGTAGAGAAAATATATGCCTATAAGAATGAGTAAACCATCCTGCCTAGTGTCTGGAAGATGGTTTCTGATCTCCCATAGGTGGTGGTCCATCTAAAAAGAACAGATATTTGACACTTTTACGCATTCCTAACACTAGGATACTCAAAAAGCAGCGAGGCGTATCCATCTTTTGAGCATTTCAACAACCCACACACGACACACCAACCATGTCCTTTTAGTGGACAGCAGCAAGATCATTTTTCTTCATCATAACCAATGGGAACTAGTTTTAGGGTCCAGATCATTGCGTCTTCACTGTAACCAATGGGAACTAGTTTTAGTGTGAAGATCACTGTGTGCCAGCACAAACTTCCAATTACTGACGTGGACAGCATCTGTAGCAAAGGAGATGACGATTAATCTGGCTCTCCCGGCATTCTTTCTAGGTCTTGTGATGTTTAACATAGTGCCGCGTGAGCAACATATGAACCGGGACACCCAAGCCCATGTTACTAAGGATCGATTGCATCAAAGGAAAATAGCTAGTTTGAGCAATAGTGCATGAATTTATAGCCCTGCTTTGCAGGCAATAAACTCTTTTAATGTATTGGACATGTGTCACGCTTCGAATCCAACATCCGGATCGGATACGTGATGGCCGCACATTCCTTAGAGCAAGCCCTAAAGAATATGCAAGACCAAATTAAATCGTTACAACCTTAACATCCATAACAATTTATTTCAGCAATAATTCGTAAAACCTTGCATAATTACAATTTAAATTTCTTCAATTCTCTGATCAGATACTATGACACTCTATTTATCCTTCTGCTCACCCGTAAATTCAAGCCATAGCCAATCATAAGCGTCCTGTAACTCTGAGAAGAAAAAGAAAGATGAAAAGGTATGATCTTTACAGTCCAGTAAGAATTTCTATATCACACTGATATAGTAATATAGTCTGAAAATAAGGATAAGCAATAAAATATAAAATCTTATCTTCAATGTCCAGAATAATACAAATATTCATAATTTTTTTTTTATTAAAATAGATGCATCATCATATGTTAACAGGTGAAACACTTTTATTCAATAATTATTTCATATCTTATCTTTCATTTCTCTTTTCATAATCACATGATTTTTTTTTTAACCTTTTCTTTCTGGCTTTGGACTATCCAAGTCTATACCTCAGTCATCATCCGAATCAATTTCCACATAAAAGCCTTTCAAGACTGTTTCGGGATGAGCTCCTGGCCGGCTGTCCCACGTACGAAAGCCCGTGAGAGGCTGTCCCAGACATAAGCTCCTGGCAGGCTGTCCCAGGCATGAGCTCTTGACCGGCTGATCCACCTGTAAGCCAGTGAGGACTGTCCCAAGCATAAGCTCCTGGCAGGCTGTCCCAGGCATAAGCTCCTGACCGGCTATTCCACATGACAAGGCTAGTCCATACCATATATCTCTTTCTTTTCATTTAATCATTGTGTTGATTTCATCAAATCAATTCCGACTTGTATTATGATCAATTCAGATATGTCATATCCATATAATCATGCCATCAATCTCTGATACATATATATTGACATAACATACTCATGCTCAAAATCAAATAACAATATCTCAAATATAATAAATTCATCGATCTCAAATCTGACGATGTAAAATCAATAATACAAGACAAACAGTAAAATGGCATATATATAATGATGATCATGTACAGGGATTCTTACCTTTACCGATGACTGATCCAAGCACAGAAATCAATGTTCTTTTTTAATTTATGAATTTTTTTAACAAAATATTTCACTTGACATCTTATGCAGACAATCATATCTCTTCGTAACCCTGATCAAATATAAAAATCATATATGGAGAAAATTACCGATAATCGATCCTAATAACACAAATCTAGAACCTCTCTTAGGATTAACCAAAATTAGGATTTGTCTAAGTTTCTGGATCCTCCACTGATCCATAAGACTTCTAGAGAGAGAAAATTCATGAAGAGAGAGAAAATTTTAGAGAGAGAAAGTGAAGAGAGAATCTTCGTATCCTTTAAATAAGATAATCATGATCGAGATTATCAGAGATCATATCAGGATGATTTAATATGAATCAAATGTTATAAATTTCGAATAGGATCGGACTGGGATCAGATATACTGTACAAATTTTGGAGCAATCTCAAATCATTATATTTTTATTTCAAATTTATCCTAGAGTCTGTGATGCAATCAGAGAGAGAGTAGAAAGACCTTAGAGAGATAAAATCTATAAAGAGAGAGAAAGGTCTAGAGAGAGAAAATATAGAGAGAATGTAGAGAGAGGAGAGAGGAAAGAGAGAGAAAAGAGGGAGAGGAGAGAGAGAAAATTTCTCTCTTCTTCTTTTTATTTTATTTTATTTTTATTTTTCTCTTTCTCTTTTTCTTTATCTTTTTCTCTTTTTCTTTTTTTTTCTTTTTTTTTCCTTCTTTCTTCTTCTTTCTTCTTCTTTCTTTTTCCTTTTCTTCCCACGGCCTCCCTTGGGCCGAAACAGGGGACGGACGAGGGGCTCCAACTTGGCTCCAGCGAGGGCGACGGCTTCGTCGGAGGTCCGGCAACAAGTGGAGGTGGTGGTGGAGCAAAGGATGGCCGGCGATGAGGTTCGGCCGGTAGGAGATTTAAAGGATTTGAAAAACAGAAGATCCGCCCCTTTTCTTTTTATTTTCCGATCATTGGCCGGTCACCGGCGGCCAAGACCTTCAAGAAAGAGGGATAAAGGGATGAGGATCCTATCCTAGGGATGAGACGCCGCAACCGACGGCGCCGGTGGCTGGAAAAGAGAGGAAATGATCCAGTCGAAACAGAGCAAAACAGGATCGTGATGTTTTATGGATTTTCCGACGATCCCGACGGCCGGCGAGAGTGCACAAGGCTATGGAAATGAGGGGAAGGAAGAGAGGAAGGAGGAGAAGGGCTTACCTCAAGCTTTAACAGCGTCGTCGGCTCCAATTTCCGACGAGCACAAGTACGGGAGGCCTTGACTTCAATTGGAGAAAATAAGGAGAAAAGAGAGAGAGAGACCGGTGATCATCGTAGTTTGTTTAAGAGAGAGAGAGAGGGGTCTTATAGAGTGGAGGGGAGGTCGAATCCCTCTCGGATTCAACTTCTCCTCCAGTGATTTGGGTGGAAGAAGACTCCCAGCAGGAGTCTTCCTCGTTCCAATTTTTTTTTTTTTTCTTCGTTGGGCCGTCAAAGGTTTACAGGCCCAAGAACCTGGGCTGTTACAACATGCACTTAGGTACTATGTTCCTTTCAACAGTATGACAAGTTCTGTAAGAATGCATGAGGTTCCTGTGTAGCATAGAATTTTGAATAACTATCTCCAAAAAGCAGGAAAAAAAAACTGCATCCCTCATGCAATGCATAAAATAACAACACCAAGCAAGCACAGGATGGTATTAGGAGTTTTGTCCGGTAGGAGTTTAACTAGCGTGCAATGTGCAAAGATGAAACGAATCGGTCATTTTCATGCAAAACTTAGTTACCAACAAAACTTCTTCATTTTTCTCAAAATATTTTTTTTAAATAAAGAAATTTTTTTATGTCAAATTGTCAATGATGGGTTTGTCTTTTTTGAGGATAAGTCAATGAAGGGTTTGTCAAACAGCTAGCTTTAGAAAATTGGATGACAGATACCGAAGTTCCATTTTACATGAGAAATAATTGCAGATGCATGCATTTCACGGGATCGAATATATGAAAATAATTTTTTAAATGTTACTATTCTATTTATCATATATTATTATATTTTTATTATTATTCGAATTATGATTAATAATAAATTAATATTTTAAAAATAATATTTTTATTATTATTTCAAAAAATAATATTTTTTAAAATAATTTTTATTATTTATTTTTTTAAATTAATTTTTTAAAAATAATAGTTATTATACAAATAATATTTTTAAATTAATAATAAAAAATATTTTTTAAAATAATACTTTAAAAAAATAATATTTTTATTATTATTTTAAAATTACTATTTTTCAAATAATTATTAATAATAAAATAATAATATATTTTTTTCTTTTTTTCCTCCTTCGTAAATATTTTTTTTCTTTTTTTTTCTTCCTCCCGCCGCCCCTGCCCCACAGTGTGAGACTCAGGTCACGGCCATCTGCGCTGCCCCCTGCCATGGCCTTGTCCCACCGCCATCCGCATCGGATGTATGAAAATAATTTTTCTGATGTTGCTATATTTTTATTATTATTCAAATTATTATTAATAATAAATTAATATTTTAAAAATAATATATTTATTATTATTTAAAAAATAATATTTTTTAAAATAATATTATATTATTATTTTTTAAAATATTTTTTTAAACATAATATGTTATTATTATTATTATTATTTTTAAAAAAATATTTTTATTATTATTTTAAAATTAATATTTTTTCTTCTACTTCAAATTATTAATAATAATAAAATAATAATATTTTTTATTTTTTTCTCCTCCTCTCCAAATATTTTTTTAAAATTAATACCCTAAGAAAATAATATTTTAAATTATTATTAGTGATAAAATAATAATATTTTTTCCTCCCCCTCTTCAAATATTTTTTTCTTTTTTTTCTTTTTCCCTCTTCCCTTCCCTTCCTCCCACCCTCCCCCTCCCCAAATATTTTTTTAAAATTAATACCCTAAAAAAATAATATTTTAAATTATTATTAGTAATAAAATAATAATATTTTTTTCTTCCTAAAATATTTTTTTTCTTTTTTTTCCCCTTCCCTTCCCTTCCTCCTATCGTCTCCCCCCCCACACCCAGCCCCCACCGCGTCCCCCAGCTCTAGCACCACCAACCCCCAGCCCCCACCGCGTCCCCCAGCTCTAGCACCACCAACCCCCCTCCCCTCTACGGCCCCACCCCATCGCCATCCCCCCTGCTCCTTCCCTTGGCCCCGACGAACCCAAGCCCCCGCAGCTTTGCACGAGCACCAGCAACCATCCATCCCCTCCCCCGACTTTGGTGCCACCAATCTGGCTCTGCCCCACCACCGTCCATATCGCACCCACCGTCTGCGCTGCATCCGGCTTTGCGCAACCACCAAACCCCCTTCTCTCTCCCGGCTCCGATGCCACCAACCCCTCTCCCCTCCCCTTCACGGCCCCGCCCCATCACCATCCCCTCCTATTCTCCAAAAGGCTTAGATCTCCGACCACTGCGACTCTTTCGGCCAACTTCTTTTTCTTCGATGCCTTGGATTTCCACTTCCGATTGATCGAGCGACCGTCCTCGCTGCTGTTCGAGAGGACGAGATCAAAGGTCGACCAGAGGAAGAGGCTGCCATCATCGTTGGAGCTGTCGCTGGCAAGAAGCTCGAAGGACACATTCCACCCACCGGATTTGATGGATATGGACGAAGGTATTCGGTGAAATTCAATTGACAGGAGAAGGGGATGGACATCTGGAAGGCTCGAGAAGCTTCGAAGAAAAAAAAATTGAAATGGAGGAAGGTGATGGTGCCTCAGGGAGATCGAAAGGGTAGATCGATGTCGGTGACGATGGAGAAGAAGGTGATGGTGGAAAACGACAGAAGATAGCAGCAGGGAGAGCGGAGAGGGGGAAAAAAAATTAGGAGGGCCAGAAAGCTTTGTAAGAAAAAAAATAAAATATTTATGGGAAAGCCAGAGCCCGACACATGATGTGTTGGGAGAGTTTTGACTTTTTGAGTTGGCAACACTATAATACTCCTTCATAGTATTGTTTCATTATATATATATATATATATATATATATATATATATATATATATATATATATATATATATATATATATATATATATATATATGATGAAAGGCTATTGAAAAGGAAATTTGAAATTGCTAAATAATCACCAACAAGAAGGTTTTAGACTATTTCATTCATTGAACAATTGGAAGCTGAAGTGCTCCTTGTGAACCACCTGGCTTAGCATTCTCAGGTAGCTTTAATTTGACAATCTGCACCATTCCACATGTCAGCCCAAGCCTTTTTCCAATCACCAAGCAACATGCAAATATGCACCTCACCTGTCAGCCCATGCCTTTTACCATTCACCAAGCAATGTACCTGCATCATTCATACATCAAGAATTAGTTAGCATTCTGTAGGTACGTTAATTTGATACAATAATTTAGAGGGGGAAGGATTCAAGTAGTTTGATGCTTTCCAAATTTGGTTCAATATTCTTTATCCTTTTTTTCCAAGAAAACAAAGGAGGCTCGCCCACCCAGCCACCTGAGTGTAGGTGGAATTTGAATCTAGGTCATTGGGCATCAAAGCCCGACAACTTCACCATTTGCACTACTTGGCATCGACATTTTTTGGTTCAGCATTCAAAACAGACTATATATCTTATTATGTTAAAAGAACCTGTTATTAAGTAAAACTTGGCACTGTCCTAAGTAAAACCTCGCAAACACTGCTTTTTATTTGTCAAAATCCGATGTGGTAAAAAAATGCCCTGCTATTGAGAAAAGTCTGCATATACTTCAAAGGCGATACAGAGAAAATTTTAAAGGTTGATTCCTTGAATTCTGATATTGAGAATGTTCCAGCGCATAGTTATTAAAGAACTCTGTTGAAGGGAAATCTATTCGATACCCACAAAACATCACATTTCCATAAAATTAGTTTATGCTGTTTTACGTTTTTGGAGGGGAGGTGGGGGTTGGGTAATTCTTGCGGTTCTTGCAAAAGGTATCAAGATGAACACAATTTCGGGCTAGGATATTCTGGAATATATTAAGTTGTGAAGTTACCAGCTAGTCATACAACAATAATATGCAAATACATCTATTCACAATCATCCTTCTTTCAAATACTAGGGAAATATTTCCATTTACAAGCATTGAAATGCCATCATAAAAACATACACCACTACACTGTCCAAAATTGAGGAAAAAAAGCATCTAATTCATGACCAGGTCGGTGCTTTTTGAAAAAAAATAAGAGAAATGATTACAAAGTATGTGCAGAAAGAGCACAATAGATAGTCTCTGAGAAATGCAAACTGCAATTTTTGTTGATAGGCAAGTATTTAAATTTCAGTACCAAATACAGACATGTATGTGTGCACACTCATAGGTATCATGCATGTGCAAATTTATATATGTATTGCCCATATACATGCATACAAGTAGGACGGGAAAATGTAGAATGAGATTCCTACTTATCAAGGATCATGAGAAATCCACACAGAATGAAGATAACTGCCACAAGAAGCAAACCGCATATTATAAATCTGAAAGGCCAAATGGCATAACAGGCACTAAGAATTTCAAACCTTTAAAAAATCATATGTTAAGTTAAGCCGTAGCTTATCTCCAAATAAAAGTACGCAACCTTCAGCTTACACATAAATTGCATGTTTGTGATAAAAAAAAAAACTGAAAGCACCTGAGAAAAATTGCTACAGATCAAGATAAAATGGTGGTATGTTCAAAGTTGAAGTGCAAAAAAATCCATTCTTGTGTTTGGAGAAATGTGAAAGAAGTGAACCGGTGCAAAGGAAATGAACTACTACAAATTAAAAGTAATAAATTTCTCAGTAAGGAGATAAATTTCATAAGGAAACCAAGTATGCCCAGCAAAAGCATCAGTGATGCTGCCACAATCAAGATGCAACGCCTTTTGCAAGACAAAAATAAAGTTTGTGATGTTAAGATGGATATAGTAGTTGTGAATTTTTAGAGTAGCAAACTTATTCTGGAGACATACAAGTCAAAAATGGCTGCTCTGATTTTCTCAGAACTTTCATTTGTTCTCTGATAGGATACTAGCTGCACCATTTAAGGGTCCAGTTAACTTGTAAATTTCATTCTGAATTTCTGACAGGAGATGGACCTCTGCCTCTGCCACATTAATCATCTCTGCAGAGCACAGAAAATTTGTAATATCCCTTAGTATCTGAATAGTGAAATCTGATTGATTGCCAACAAACTTCAAAGCATCCAAAACCTCCTCATGGAACTCATTCTGGCCCAGAAAAAGAAGGTTGCATCCGGCCCTGGTTTTACAAAAATAAAAGGACATCAATGTCAATGTGAGCTAGTCAAGGAAATTAAAATAAGAAAATCAAAGTATCTACCATCTTTTGTGCATAATGTAACTATATACCATAAAAAATAAACGCAAATTAAGGCATGAAGCTATGATCTTCCAGAAACAACAGGCAAAATCTAAAGCTGGCCAGCCCATTTGACAGGCTTTACGACTGGTTAAGGACAGCATCTCATCCTGATGATGAAGATAAAAAGGCCTCACCATTATCTTAATGAAGCATTTGAGGTAATAATGTCCTGAAATGGAACTTACGGCAATGACTAGCATTTTCAACTCTGTTTAAGCCTATCGTATCCAGGGCCTCTATGTTACAAACCCAAGTTCTTATATTAGAAATCAGATATGATATTTCATATCACCACACGATAAGAAAAAAATTGCCATAATAAGATATAATTAATAGATATTGATACTACTAAGTTTTCAGCTATGATTAAAAGGCACTCAGGGTCATGATTAAATAAGAACACCTTTGTAATATTCTAGGTCCTTCAAATGCTAGGGCACTTGTTCTGAAGATGTAAGCAACCATCAAGGGGTACAGGAGGAACAAGTTACTTTATTTGATCCGATATGATATTTTGTCCAATGGGAAAATGCAATAGGTATAAGAAAGCAGAAAAAGGAATACTTAGACGGGATTTTAATGGCAATGTCATTTGCATCCACAAATAGTGCTTGACTATTTAATCAAATTGAGACAAAAATCATTTCTTAAGAAATAACAGATAACAAAGGTCTAGACATATTATGCTTGAGATAAAAGGACATAAGGAGTTTTATGGATTTATTTAGTTAGGGAACTAATATTATATATAAATTAATACTTGCTTGGAAGTTACATGAATTCTATTAGAAAAACAAAAATCAGAAATCTAATTTATATGTCATACACCAAGTTTCCATTGATCTTGAATTATCTCACAGGACACTAAATATAAGAATCAAAATAGCATCCTCACGAAGTACATCATCTAGAAATAATGTAACATCTATTTGCAACAACCACGTACTAAAGCAAAGGTTAGGCTACATGAGCATCAATTGGCAAATTCTGTTTCTAGCTAACATTATGGGATTTTCACACCATGAGTGCTGGAAAGCAGAATTTTTGCTAAAATATATTACTTGACATCAGAGGTAGAAAAGAAACTTCTTGAGCGATGAAAAATGTACCTCAAGGTTAAGAAGACTTTGTTGAAAATTTAAGTGTATTACGATGCAGCGCAGTGGAAGAGCATCAACAATGCAAGACAAATACGTTGTGAAAGGAATGATACTTCATCTTTGGTTCCCATTCCCCATCTACAGCAGAGAAGTGCACCTAAAACCAACCTCCTGAAGGAAACAAAGCACATTGCTGCAAGAACAACAAATCCAGCAGCTCATGAATGCAACAGACTGCAGAATACTAATGAATATACAGTAAAAGAAATACAATTCAAATTTGAGGCAGAGAAGTATCTTTTATGAAAATGTCCATACCACTTGACCTAGCCAGCTACATAGTTTGCTGACATGCATTTTTGAAATGAAAAAGTTTGTTCCAGATAATATTCATTTTGCTCTATCATCTGGCCCCACTTCAATATTAACACATTTCTACGGGGTGGTTTGACCATAAATAGGGCCAAATTTTGCAAGGTACATATCATTATGGCAGCATATATGTGCAAAACTAAGGCCAAATTTTTCTATAAGTAAGGTTACATATCGTTACCAGCTTGCACACAAATTTGTATGAATTATGAAGCACTACAAGGAATTGATGCGATCATGTAGAACAATTGAGAAGGTTTAGATAGAACATGAATCTCACCATAAAGGATGCTTGCAATCAATAGAGAAAAAAGAGGATCCAAAATTTTGGATGGAATTATTGAATCAACACAATCTCTGTGAGGCACTAACTCCAAATGAATTAAAATTTGATACATAAGACCAATAATATGTACCTAGGGTAGTACTTTGGAAGGTCCGCAATCTCAATATACCAGTAACGTACCAATTTGATACCCCATATGGTCAATACGATACGGTACACACCCCATATCAAGACAGCTCATGTCCCCTTTTTCTCACTTTCTATAATGGTACCACCCAAAACTGGGTGGTATGGATCCGTATAGTATGGGTGCACCCTAATTTTGTATTGGGTGATTCCGCTTGATTCAGACTGGTACATAGCAATTCGACTCACATCCCAAACTAAACCTTAGTACTAAGGTACTAGTAAGGTATGGTACATATGGATTGGTACATATAGACCTTGACACTTGGTAATCGTGGCATCTGTTACAGGATTGCCGTCTTTAACCATCGAAAAAGTCCTGATAAACAAACTACAATTGCATTCGTTAGGGACATCAATATGCCAAAAAATCCACCAAAGTACTTTTCTATACCTAATTCTAAAATTCCCTCCAATGTCCCCAAATCCATGAATAGCACACAACACATGAGATCTTCACCTTCATGATCAGATAAATCCAAATTATCACTTGGCACTAGCAAAATTTGAAAGGTTTTTCCATGTTAAATGATCTATCATGTAAAGGATTGCAAACTCATGCAAAATATGAATTACATTAATCTCTATGACTACTCCACAAACAACTATGTCGTAACGGCATGCATTCTTGTATCATAAAGGCATGCCTTGCACATGTCTCAGAAATTTTGAGGCACCTCATTTGACAGAAACACAACTCATATTTTAGCTCAACATAAGGAAATGCAAAAGATAAGACAGTATAATTCACAAATGTTTCTTGTCAGCATAAAAACACATGCAAACTGAGCACTTGCATATATGCACCAGACATCTGCAACAATTGCCATGTGGAATTAATTTACTATCAGTAATCAACTAATTATAATCAGTGTCAAGTCCAATAACATCCTGATTTAAGAAGCTATCGAGAATAACGATAATCCCAGCATATAAACAGTTGCAAGAAGGCAATGGCAATGGAAAGGCACTGCATATTTCTTCGATAAGGTCAACAGGAAACCAAGGGTTGCCAGATATTACTTTGCTATCAAAAAGTTATTAGAAATGTTGACATCAGATGTAGATTTAAAAATTAGGAGCAAATGTGACAGGACATTGATCATTGGTTAAGATGGAAAGGTGGATCCAACCAATGCATTGCCTATGGTTCCCAAATTCATCCATGCTAACATCCACATTGTTGTCAAAATGGAGGTTATCTTAAATTTTGTCAAAGTGCAAGTTCAGTAAATATCTATTTATATACCATGGTGAAAATAAAGGTCTGTCTAAACTTGCATGTTCCATATTTTAATCCCTTTGCCACCCAAATGATGCTTGATGCATTTTTGAATGCTTCCATATTAGCTTGGTCTTGAAAGTGAATCTTTCTTACAACTTAAGGGCTATGCACATTTTAATTTTCAAACTGATAAATTGATGAGCATTCATGTAAAAATGCTCATGCTTTTTCACACTACCAGCAATATGGTTCAAAAAGAATAGTACCAAATATTAGTCATAACCATTGAAACCTCAGAAATATTCTTCAGTAACCAGAAAACTTGTAGCAGGCTAAGAGAAAAAGGTTGAAACCCTCAAGTACTTTACCTGGTTCTCACTCTTAGTAAGTCAATTCAACATGCGGTTATAACTATAACTGCACTTCAGAAATTGTATAGGACTTCACAATGAACTTCATCAAATGACCTCTGATGTGGCTGCAGTGAATAAGCAGGAAATTCCAACCCTACTTTACCAAGACCTGCCAAAAAAGAGACAAATATATTCAACAATCATAGTGTTGACCCACTACCTAAATCTGAAATAGTTTTTTTTTTCAAATACTGAAAGGAGAATCATAAACTAGCAACAATTAGCCTTCTCTATCCTTTTGATTAATTTACTGGAAGCTTTCTGAGACACCATGTTATAGAATTGCCACAGTTATACAAACTCCATAGGCACAGTAAGGGTTCTCTTATATCTATTTAGGACAAAGCCAACCGCTAATTTTGAGATCCAGACATTTTTTTCACCTCTTATACCCCTATTAAAACATCTTCACAAATATAGCATTCTCTTAGCCTGCCCCACCAGTAGAAGTCAATCACATTTTCCACATCTTCACACCCTCCAAATGCATAAGCTGCACAAGTTTTTCTTCATCACATCCTAAGAATGCATGATCAGAAATAGAATCTGATAGGTGCAATATTCTGACTGTCCTTCAGCCATAAGCTCCATTTCCAGAGTTATGAGGCATCACTGTCTAAAAATTGCCTTTGCCATATTCCCACATACCACCTCAGCTATTATCATAGACTATAATTATTGTCATTTTTCTGCGCATCTCAATCCTCTAATTCTTGATTCTCTTTCTTGGGAACCATCTAAACCTCTATGGGCCTCTTTCTGAAGTAATGATCATGGTCATATCATCATGCACTTTTTTATCAGTTATCATGCGTCATCTATAGAGAAAAATGACATTATATCTCAAAAAACAGTTGAACCAACATTATATCTCAAAAAGAGGAGCCATTTACATTTCCATATCTTTCACTCGGCAAGTGTCTAAGCAAAAGCCTCTTTATCTCAAAGTACATATGGCCAATCATCCTATAATTGTCCTTTAACTCCTAAAAATAATGAGTCAGATTCCATTGACCAAGTTTGTTGCACTATTTATTAACTAATTGTAGACCATAAATTGCTAGGCAACATCCAATACCAATTAGAAGGTTGCGATCTTGCAAGATGAGTAACAACAGAAAGAGGCGTACACAATTCCTTATTTGACGTGTAAACACAAAACCTCAATAAGATTTAAATAGATTTAAGCAGAAGGCTTTTTAAGGAAGATCAGGACTCACATGGTTTTTATAAAAAAATAATATGCAAAGTATATGAAAAAATCATGGTTCATATTGATCACTAATTCTAAAATCTACTTATACCAAACTTATTGGCACTCCATGGAGAAAGAAAGATTTCGAGGGAACTGCAGATGGCCCAATGGATTGGGAGAACCAATATTAATTTCAGTGGTTATACAAATTAAAGTGTCAATGTGATAAAGGACATATAATAGAATACAACCAACCTTGACAGATTATAGGAGAGTATAGGCAGCCATGTTACATAAAAGAATGGTCAATTTGCTTGAAAGAAAAGATAAAACTGGTTACCAATGTTGGAAATAGTACTATGTAGTTTAATTATAAGATTCTACCAAATTCATGTATCATATTTCTTCTCAAAATATCAATAATAATAAAAACATGAGATTCATCCAACAGATGCATGGTACTTTTTTTTTTCAGACATAAAAAATTAACTCCTAATTAGAGTTAAAACATAATCATGAATACTTACAGCATTCACCTTCCACCTAAACCTCCCTCCATTGTAACATTTCTATGAAATTTGTCCATAAATATAAGCTGTGAATCAATGACAACTTCATATCACAATGATCCGATGACTTTCAGCAAATGCAACTGCATTTTGAAAATAAATATTTAGAGTGAAAAGAGATAAATCTCAAACAGTCTCTTGTGGTATATGATGGTAAACATATCCAAAAGCAAGTAAACTATAAAATAAAAAAAGAAAACTGTAATAGAGTAGCTCAATGCAGTAAGCAGTAAAAATTTCAGTCACCAGGAAAGACGTGAGCAACATATTGAACTAAATACCGCAGCAAAAAGACAATTATCATTATAGGATTGTTCGGCATGCCCAACGTAATAATGATGTCAAAGAATGCAATTGCAAAAAAAAAAAAAAAGAGATGATCAACGACCATGAATAGCATTAGCAACAGACTGTTCACACAATTAGCATACAAAGAGCAGAGAAGCTATGTTTATACCTGTAAACGTTCTTAGAGGAAATAAATTGAAAAATCTCCAGTAATAGGCCCCATAAAGAAGGAGACTACAGTAAAAATAATTGAAGAAAAATAAAAAATGTATTGCAAAAAAGATCAGATGATCTAAGACCATCAATACTATAAACAAACTGATATTAATATAAGCATTTATTGAGTAGATATAGACACTACCAGCAGTTGTAACACTACATCCGCTATCACAGTAATATATCAAACATTCGGACCAGGATATTCCTTCTGAAACAAAATCTTGCACCAAAAAAGTTAAATCAGGCCATCTCTTATCTGCCAGAAACCCTAACTACCAAATCAGTCAAAAGAAAACAAAATAACAAAAGTATCCAATTTCACCAAAAAAACAAAAGAATCCAACAATTTCAAGAATTTTCTAACGAGAGATATCAAGAATGATCTCAATATCCAGTATCAAAGCCCTAATTTCTCCATTATAGCTCCAAATCACCAAAGAAAAAAAACGGAAAGTCCATGGAAATCCCGAAGAGAAGATGAGGAAATTAAATTTTCTTGCGAAAATATCAAGAAAGATATCGAGAAGTGCCAAGAACGATAGGAGAGAAGGTCAGGAACTCATACCTTGACCTAAAGAAGAACTCTGCATCCATTATTGCGGGGCGTCGATACCTCGACCCAGAAAGGAGCTCTGTATCCATGATGACGGGGTGTCGGTCGTGGATGGGACGAGGAGCTTCGGTGGGAAGGAAGAAGGAGTCCTCACTCCGAATACAGAATGGAGGGAAAAATCCATAGAGGGAAGGTGGGAAGGGAATTTTACAGGGCTACAATGCTCCATACGAACCGTTGTACGCCCCCAACCTGTCAAAAGAGTGGAGCGAAAACTCTGCCCCTCAGATTTTGTACTTTTCAAAAAAATTTACGTCACGCATCACATCGTAGTGCATCATGCTAATCATAACCATCCATTGATACGATGGTGCATGGAACTTGATGAAAACATACTATCATATGATACACGTGGCATAAGTTATAGTTGCTTGTCATATCAATGAAACGCCACTCAAGAAGATCTCCGATCTTGAATCTAGCATAGAATTCGGATTCTCTTCACCATCTTAAATTGGTTCTGTAGCTTTTGGTCCTGTTTACGCCTCCTACTATAATTTTATAAATGATATTGAATGAAGATTACGATATTATGGATATTTTTAATTATTTTTAATTTTAATTGTTTTTTCAATTAATATTACGAAATATTTTTGACTCCATACAGAAATAGTTGGAGCAAACGAAAGGTCATTGGAGTGATATTTCTGCAAAATAAGTCTCGATTGAAATTGGCTTCGATAAAAACCTTTCAACGGTCAAATCAAAAATCTGACACAACAGAGAAGAGAGAGAGAATAGGAGAGCAAAAAATATTTTCTGTGTGTGCCTAGGAGTCTCCTTCTTACCTCTATTTATAGGAAGATTAATAATGATGAGTCATACAGATTATGTCAGTTGGTAAGTTGCTTTTTGTCTGTCGTACAGCCGACAAAGGAGGCGACATGACATGGACTTAGTAGATACGTGGGAGGTGACTAGAATTGCGGTGATGTATCCTAACTTGACATAGATAAAAGTCATTATTAACCCTTGGGTTTGTCCATGTGGTGGTTGTTTGTTGTCCTGTGCCCAATCCCTCCTTGGATGCCGAAGTCAAGGGACTAAAAGAAGTCTTTACTATTAAACGGGGTGCATTGATCAAAGAAGAAGATCGATCGGTTGGCTCGAGTTCATCCGTCCATGGGCTGGTGGGGATTGGGATCGGCAGCGAAGATATAGATATTAGAAGGCTTCCCGCAGGGTTTTATTCAGAGGGTCAATATTATAGAGGTCAGCCTCCTAGAAATGATTAGTTATAATAGTGAAAGGTTCTTGGTCCGATTAGGAGTAAGAATTGATCAAGAATCTAAAAAAATAGTTGTGCTTTTTCTAATTCAATACTCGGTGCCCTGAGTTACTTTTAGGAGAGATCGACTGTCGAGAGGTTCGAAAGGGGATGGAATCATACAGTCGAGTTGGGGATCGGTACTACCACTTTAGTTGGAGCGACTCCAAGAGAATTAGGGTCAACAGTGAAAAGATGAGAGTTATTATGACTGTCCTGTTGCATGAAGCCGTGCGAAGCACTTAAATATCCCTGACAGCGATCATGAATTGGCTTGGCGCTCAACTAGCCGTGAAAGTAGTGACAAGACATGATGTGGGATAGATGAGCAGAGCGATACGATTGCATGTGACAAGATAGGGGGCTCGTCAGATATTCTATAGTTTGAACCTCAAGTAAAGATCGGGTAAGATGTGATGGCACCGAACCCCCTGGAGGGGAGATTCAGTTGTGTGATGAGATCGAACCTTTAGTGGGGGGATCGGTTCTGTTTGGTAGCTGACGGAGGCGAACTCTAACTGTAGGAAGGCATCTTCTGTTTAATAATTGTGTCATCTGTTTTCTTTTTCCATAGACGGTTCTTAGGAACATCTATTTAGTGATTCTTTTAGACCAACCACTAACGAAATTCTGATAGTATTCAAGATATATCCCATCTAATAGAGTTAAGAATCTTAATAATTTCTGTTAGTCTATAATGACCGGCGTATCACCCCTCAATAGTTGGTAATAATCGTATCATCCTAGCCATATGTGATGCAAGTATTAAAAAGCATAAAATGTTCATGTAATAGTATTGATAACCATGCTGTTGCGAATAGATGCTTCCACTTTGACCGATGCAAGCAATTTGTTCCTTGACCATTGCAGGCATAAAGTTTTCCTTTCTTTAATAAAAATAAAATAAATTATTGCCAAGAAAATGTAAACAGGCAACTAGTTTGCACGACCTTATTATTCTTAGCAAAATGGTATTTAAAATCTACCTCTCATTTAATTAAGAAGAGACGCGAAAGGGTATAAATGATACATAAAAAATTGACAACCTGACCCGCTTATTTACCAATGAAATAAGATCTAAATTAAGTTTTTCAATAATCTTATCAGATCGACGTAGAATTCTACATATAGGATCAGATTTCTTATTGGATTGAACTTGGATGTAGTTGTGTTCGAAACCCAATATATATACAAATATAAAGATACTTGGTCACTGGATTTCTGCTATTAATTTCTTTTCCTCATATTTGGATTTACATCCTTTTCTTATGTATATTTTCATTAGCTCTCGTCCATTGCTATTTCAGTATTTTGATTATATTTCAAATAAATATTAATGCAAATATAAATATAATTTTCCTCTCCCAGTGCATTTATTTATATCAAACCCTGGAGGATGTTTTGAAGTACTTTACTTCTTATTAATGATTTGTCATCCCTTGTGACCTGTTTTTTATTACTTTAATGAGCAACACTCTAGTTCATATAAAATCAGGAAAAGAAAGTTTAGTCTTTGGGGTTTGCGGCTGTATGGGTATGTCAATCAGTTAACTTTGATAATAAAGACTAAAATTACACAAAAGAAAACAATTTTGTAATTTCTGATATTTGACCTAAGTTGTTGTTTCTAAAAGCAATCGTTGAGGAGAACATTCTTGTAGTTCTTAGGTCTTAATTATCAGTAAAAAGGTCCAGGTTTATAATGGTTTGTCACATTGTTGCATGCAAATTTTAACTCTGGTTAACTTCAGACCATGTCCCGCTCTTTTTAGTATCCAAAGCTTCTGACTGTAGCTCAAACCCATCAAGGAAGCCATTCCGTTTCGAGAATATTTGGTACTCCTATGAAGGCTTCAATGACCTGATTAAGGAATGGTGGTCTGAGACTCCCAATATCGAGGAAGGAGCTGCCGACTTGGTTTCTAAACTCCGTCACCTTCGAGCCAAACTAAGGATATGGAGCAAAGCCGTGGTGGAAAATATCATTCAGATGAAGCACCACATGGCTCTTCAGATCAGTAAATTAGATGAACTGGAAGAGCACAAGAATCTGACCACGGAAGAATGGAGGAGTAGAGCAGATCTTAAGCAACAACTAGACTCACTACTGTAACAAAAAGAGATTCTATGGCAACAAAGGTTACGTATTTCTTGGCTTCGTGAGGATGATCGAAACACGAAATTTTTTTACATCAGCGCATCTAATAGGATGAGAAAGAACCGAATCTCAAAAATAATATCACAACAGTAAGGTTATAAAATCCCAACCTGAACTAGAACCAGCATTTTTTGACTACCACTCATCCTTACCTGAGACCCCTCCTGATTTAAGCTCCCTAACTCATCCATTTTCAGAAGAAGAGGTGAAGGCGGCAATTTTCAGTTTGGGGAAGAATAAATCCCTAGGTCCTGATGGTTTTCAGAAGGGTTTTTATCAAAAATACTGAGACATGTTAAAGATTGATATCATGAAGCTCTTTTCAAACTTCCACAAAGGTACTTATGACATCTCCAGACTAAACTCTAATCCCAAAATCAACGGATCAACCTTCAGTCAATGATTTTAGGCCTATCAGTATTGAAAATGGTTTGATCAAAATCATCTCCAAAGTCTTATCTTCTAGACTCAATAATAAGATGGAGGACCTGGTTTTTGATCATCAATCAGCTTTCATTAAGGGTCGAGTTATCTTCGAGAGTTACGTCTCAGCTGCCGAATTGATCTCCTACTGTAAACGCTCCAAGATGCCGAGTATCATCTGCAAAATTGATTTCCGGAAAGCCTTTGATAATGATGTCTCTTGGCATCATCTATTTGATCTCCTAATCAGCAGAGGCTTTGGATCTAAATGGGTGGAATGGATAAGGAATCTTCTTCAATCATCCAGCTCTGCTCTGCTCTGATCACCAATAATTCTGTTGGTAAGTGGTTCCGAAATAGAAAGGGATTGAAATAAGGTAATCCACTCTCTCCTCTTTTATTTATTTTAGTCACTGATGCCTTCGCCAAAATTCTCAAGACTGCCGGTTTAAACCATTTAATCCATGGAATTGGCCCGCTTGGGTTAGAGGATCAAACGCACTCACTTCAATTTGCTGATGAAACGTTGGTCTTTTGCAAAGCAGACAAAGAGAGCATTAAGTTGCTTAAATTGATCTTGTGCAGTTTCGAACTTGCAACGGGGTTAAGTATCAACTTTCAAAAGACTCATCTTATTGGGCTGGGAATTAACGAGGGCGTAACCTCTCGTCTTGCAGCTATCTTTCGTTGTTAGGTTACTTGTAACACCCCGGCCCAAATCAGCCCAAAAAGCCCAAAACATTACAAAAAAAAAAAAAAAAAATGATGAAGAAGACTCCCGCTGGGAGTCTTCTTCCACCCAAATCACCGGTGGAGAGGTTGAATCCGAGGCGGATTCGACCTCCCCTACATTCTATAAAACCCCCCTCTCCTTCCCTCTAAGGTGAGTACCGGATTTTTCTTTTATTTCTCTCGAATTTTTTTCCGTTGAAGCCGCGGATGTCCTCATCGTGTTCATCTCAAATACTTGCCGGAGACCTCACCGGAGTCGGAGGTAAGCCCTTCTCCTCTTTCCTCTCTTCTTTCCCATCCTTTCTATGGCTTCGTGCACTCCCGCCGGCCTTCGGGATCACCGAAAAATTCATGAATAAAATGACCCTGTTTTTACTCTGTTTCGGCCGAACTCTTCCCTCTCTTTTCCGGCCACCAGCGCCGCCGGTTGCGGCATCCCATTCCCGAGATCGAACCCCCATCTCCCTCTCTTCCTTCCCTGAAAATTTCGATCGCCGGCGATCGGCCAATGGCCGGAAATCACGAAGAAAGGGGACGGATCCCCTGTTTTCTGATTTTTTTTTCTTTGTTTTTGCCGCCGTCCTCCTCTTCGCCGCCGGCCGAACCCCATCGTCGGCCGTTGTCGGATCTCCGGCCAAGCCACCGGAGCCCGAGCCACCGAGGGGGGGACCTCACGGTCCTCCCCTGTTTCAGCCAAGGGAGGCCGCGGGAAGAAAAGAAGAAAGGAAGAAGAAGAAGAAAAGAAAAAGAAAAGAAAAAGGAAAAAGAAAAAGAAAAGAAAAAGGAAAAAGAAAAAGAAAAGAAAAAAAAGGAAAAAGAGAAAGAGAAAAAAAATAAAAATAAAAATAAAATAAAATAAAATAAAGAAGAAGAAGAAGGAGAGAATTTTCCTCTCTCTCCTTTCTCTCTTCTTTCTCTCTCTTTTCTCTCTCCTCTCTCTACCTTCTCTCTCTACATTTTCTCTCTCTAGATTCTCTCTCTAGACTTTTCTCTCTCTTTACGGATTCTCTCTAGGATCTTGTCTTCCTCTCTGATTTCATCATGAACCCTAGAATAAACTTGAAGATGAAAATAAGATGATCTTAGGTTGTTCCGAAATTTGTGCAGTAGATCTGATCCCAGTTCGATCCTATTCAAAATTTGTAACACTTGATTCATATTGAGTTACCCTGATAGGACCTCTGATGATCTCGATCATGAATGCCTCATCGGAAGGAAACGAAAGTTTCTCTCTCCACTTTCTCTCTCTACTTTCTCTCTCTAGAATTTTCTCTCTCTTCATGGATTTTCTCTCTCTAGAAGTCTTATGGATCAGTGGAGGATCCAGATACTTAGGTAAATCCTAATTTTGGTTAATCCTAAGAGAGATCCTAGATTTGTGTTATCAGATCGATTATCGATAATTTTCTCCATATATGTGATTTTTATATTGATCAGGGTTATGAAGAGATGATTGTCTGCATATGATATCGAGTGGAATATCTTGTTAGAGAAATTCATAAATCAAAGAAGAACATTGATTTCTGTGTTTGGATCAGTCATCGGTAAAGGTAAGAATCCCTGTACATGATCACTATTATATATGCTATTTTACTGTTGGTCTTGCATTATTGGTTTTGCGTTATCGAATTTGAGATCGATGAATTTATTATACCTGAGATACTGTTATTTGATTTTGAGCATGAGTATGTTATGTCAATATATATATATATCAGAGATTGATGGCATGATTATATGGATATGACATATCTGAATTGATCATAATGCAAGACAGAATTGATTGATGAAATCAACACATAATGATTAAATGAAAAGAAAGAGATATATGGTATGGACTAGCCTTGTCATGTGGAACAGCCGGCCAGGAGCTTATGCCTGGGACAGCCCGCCAGGAGCTTATGCCTGGGACAGCCCCCACTGGCTTACAGGTGGATCAGCCGGCCAGGAGCTCATGCCTGGGACAGCCCGCCAGGAGCTTATGCCTGGGACAGCCTCTCATGGGCTTTGGTACGTGGGACAGCCGGCCAGGAGCTCATCCTGGGACAGTCTTGAAAGACTTTTTTAAAGTGGATTCGATCCGGATGATGACTGAGGTATAGACTTGGATAGTCCAGAGCCAGAAAGAAAATGTTAAAATCATATGATTATGAAAGGAGAAATGAAAGATAAGATATGAAACAATTGTTGAACAAAAGTGTTTCACCGGTTAACATATGATGATGCATCTATTTTGACAAGACAGAAAATCTATGAATGTTTGCATTATTCTGGACATTGAACATGAGATTTTATATTTTATTGCTTATCCTTATTTTCAGACTATATTACTATATCAGTGTGATATGGAAATTCTTACTGGGCTGTAAAGCTCACACCCCTTCATCTTTCTTTTTTTTCTCAGAGTTGCAGGATGACTTAGATTGGCTATGGCTTGGATTTACGGGTGAGCAGAAGGATAAATAGAGTGTCATAGTATCTGATCAGAGAATTGAAGGAATGTTAATTGTTATTATGCAAGTTTTATGAATTACTGTTGAAATTAAAGATTATGGTTGATAAGATTGTAATGATTTATTTGGCCTTGCATATTCTTTAGGGTTTACTCTAAGGAGTGTGCGGCCATCACGTATCCGACCCGGGTGTTGGGTTCGGGGCGTGACAAAATGGTATCAGAGCATAGGTTATGATCATTAGGGATTATGATATAAGTGATTAGAATATTATAGAGTGATATTAGAGCTTAGGTTATGATCATTGGAGATTACGATATAAATGATTTGGATGTGATAGAATAATATCAAAGCTTAGGTTTAAGATCATTAAAGATTATAAAGAAATATTAAAACTTTATGTAAGATCAGTAGGATGTGACAGAGTGACATCTGAGCTTAGAGCTTAGGTTACGTTCATTTGGAGATAATGATACAAGTGATCAGGATATGACAGAACAGTACTAGAGCCCAAGTTTAAGGTCACTAGGGATTGTCATATAAGTGATATCAAAATTTTGAGATTATAATCAATAGAGTATGATAGATAATATTAGAGTCTGAGGTTATAATCATTAAGGATGTAATAGAATGATATTATAGTTTAGGTTATGATCATCAGAAAATATGATTTAAGTGGTATTTGAGTTTAAGGTTATCATTATTCGGAATTATAATTCTAGTGATATCTGAACTTAGGTTATGATCATGAGGAACATGATAGATATGAAAGAAAAGATTCAATATTTAGATTTCGAATCAATAGATATTAAGATGGAATTTATGCATAAGTGGCATATGTTATCTATAATAAAATTGACGAGTTATATCTTGGATTTCAATTAGTAAGGTTGACCTAAGTATGAAAAGAGTTGACCTTGGAATGAAGTGGGAGGTATTGATAAGTTATGTTGAGTATACTAGAGGATTTTGGAATGTAAAATTTTATGATTGAAGATCATGATACTTTTCTAATTTCGATGATAATTGTCTGATGCGTTATGAATTTTGGATTTATCAAAAGAAAGTTAATTAGGGTATGGTCTAAGAAGAAATTTCATCATATGAGAGAGAAATATTTTTTGAACATTGAATCTATAAGAGGATCATATATGAAACTCAATTTTAAATGAAAAATATACTTGAATTTTATTATGAGAATATGAGATACACATCTTGGTAAAATTTTTGGTTACTCAAAATATCTTATTCTGAATATGTTCCTTGATCTTTCAAGTTGCATTGAATTTCAAGTCAAAAGTTTATTTTTCTAAGTAGATCAAAAGTATTTTGATATTGTTGTTAAAGTAAAGAAGAAAATTTATTTTGTCAGAGTATGATATACAGGTTATGATGAAATCTTTAATAATTCATATTATTATCTTTGGATTAGATTTTTTTTTTTTTTTTTTTTTTGGTGATTGTTGAAGATGGTGAAGTGTATTAATCATTCAAGTCAAAGTTTGGATTTTTAAATTAAATTAAGATATCTTGTTAATGTTAAATTTTGAATGACTTATACAAGGGACAAGATTTTGTATGGATTTATCGATTAATATTAAGGGTTGTGATGAAGAGAGTTCTATAAGAAATAATCAAGTTAATTCTATTTATAAGGATGTTGACTTGAGTTCTTTTAGTTGTCAAATTAGAATTAATTCTTTAAAAAAAAGGAAGATTGATTTAGAAATTATCTAAATGATTGTAAGGTAAATCTAAGGTTAACTCTAATTGATTCTAGATATGTTGGATTCTTGAAGAGTGATGAAACTTATATAATGATTTCAAATATAGGAAGTAGATCAAGATTTAATTTTATATGCTATACCCAAAGGTAGTAAAGATAAAAAAACTTAAAATTTTGCCGTAAGTCTTATATGAAATTTGAAGGTTGGATCTATTCTGGATTGATCTAACATATAAAGATATTTTTATCTTTGATATAATTATATAAATTGATAAATTAAGATCAAAGTGCGCAGCAAAAGCATGGTGGGTTAAATTGATTAGAAATATTAATTCTTTGATTCTGAAGATATTATGGAATACATTAGTTGTTAATAAAGAATAATTTTTAATCTGATCATAGTCGGATAATTTTTGTTAGTAGGTTGTTTCATTATAGATAATGCCAAAAAAAATTTTAGATATCTCAAGTTTATTAATAGCTTGATAGTTCTGATATTAGTTCAAATTTAGAATGTCCTGACATAGATCTCATATTTTTTTTAAAATTAATATTGTTACTCGAACTGATATAGAAGATTGAGATTTTTCTTAAGATGAGAGTCAATATATAAAATTTGTTGGAAAATCAAGTGAAGAAAGAAATCGATGATGGTAAAGAGTGCTCGATGTTTGATCTTTATTTATCAGGGGTAGTATGAGATAATTATGAATTTCGAGTGAAATGTATTAGACAAATAATGGTGGTATATTAATACAAGTCCAAAATGTTACAGTTCTTCAAAAAGTTGAGAAATCAATAAGAAAGGATGAGTTTGAGATTTCAAATAATTTTTGTTATAACAAAATCATGAGAAATAAAAGACATTATTGTAAGCTTGAGAATGACATGAAGAATGTATACTTTAGAATATATCTCAAACAACATAACTTAATTTCGAGGACGAAATTATTTGAAGGGGGGGAGAATGTAACACCCCGGCCCAAATCAGCCCAAAAAGCCCAAAACATTACAAAAAAAAAAAAAAAAAAATGATGAAGAAGACTCCCGCTGGGAGTCTTCTTCCACCCAAATCACCGGTGGAGAGGTTGAATCCGAGGCGGATTCGACCTCCCCTACATTCTATAAAACCCCCCTCTCCTTCCCTCTAAGGTGAGCACCGGATTTTTCTTTTATTTCTCTCGAATTTTTTTCCGTTGAAGCCGCGGATGTCCTCATCGTGTTCATCTCAAATACTTGCTGGAGACCTCACCGGAGTCGGAGGTAAGCCCTTCTCCTCTTTCCTCTCTTCTTTCCCATCCTTTCTATGGCTTCGTGCACTCCCGCCGGCCTTCGGGATCACCGAAAAATTCATGAATAAAATGACCCTGTTTTTACTCTGTTTCGGCCGAACTCTTCCCTCTCTTTTCCGGCCACCAGCGCCGCCGGTTGCGGCATCCCATTCCCGAGATCGAACCCCCATCTCCCTCTCTTCCTTCCCTGAAAATTTCGACCGCCGGCGATCGGCCAATGGCCGGAAATCACGAAGAAAGGGGACGGATCCCCTGTTTTCTGATTTTTTTTTTCTTTGTTTTTGCCGCCGTCCTCCTCTTCGCCGCCGGCCGAACCCCATCGTCGGCCGTTGTCGGATCTCCGGCCAAGCCACCGGAGCCCGAGCCACCGAGGGGGGGACCTCACGGTCCTCCCCTGTTTCAGCCAAGGGAGGCCGCGGGAAGAAAAGAAGAAAGGAAGAAGAAGAAGAAAAGAAAAAGAAAAGAAAAAGGAAAAAGAAAAAGAAAAGAAAAAGGAAAAAGAAAAAGAAAAGAAAAAAAAAGGAAAAAGAGAAAGAGAAAAAAATAAAAATAAAAATAAAATAAAATAAAATAAAAAAGAAGAAGAAGGAGAGAATTTTCCTCTCTCTCCTTTCTCTCTTCTTTCTCTCTCTTTTCTCTCTCCTCTCTCTACCTTCTCTCTCTACATTTTCTCTCTCTAGATTCTCTCTCTAGACTTTTCTCTCTCTTTACGGATTCTCTCTAGGATCTTGTCTTCCTCTCTGATTTCATCATGAACCCTAGAATAAACTTGAAGATGAAAATAAGATGATCTTAGGTTGTTCCGAAATTTGTGCAGTAGATCTGATCCCAGTTCGATCCTATTCAAAATTTGTAACACTTGATTCATATTGAGTTACCCTGATAGGACCTCTGATGATCTCGATCATGAGTGCCTCATCGGAAGGAAACGAAAGTTTCTCTCTCCACTTTCTCTCTCTAGAATTTTCTCTCTCTTCATGAATTTTCTCTCTCTAGAAGTCTTATGGATCAGTGGAGGATCCAGATACTTAGGTAAATCCTAATTTTGGTTAATCCTAAGAGAGATCCTAGATTTGTGTTATCAGATCGATTATCGATAATTTTCTCCATATATGTGATTTTTATATTGATCAGGGTTATGAAGAGATGATTGTCTGCATATGATATCGAGTGGAATATCTTGTTAGAGAAATTCATAAATCAAAGAAGAACATTGATTTCTGTGTTTGGATCAGTCACCGGTAAAGGTAAGAATCCCTGTACATGATCACTATTATATATGCTATTTTACTGTTGGTCTTGCATTATTGGTTTTGCGTTATCGAATTTGAGATCGATGAATTTATTATACCTGAGATACTGTTATTTGATTTTGAGCATGAGTATGTTATGTCAATATATATATATATCAGAGATTGATGGCATGATTATATGGATATGACATATCTGAATTGATCATAATGCAAGACAGAATTGATTGATGAAATCAACACATAATGATTAAATGAAAAGAAAGAGATATATGGTATGGACTAGCCTTGTCATGTGGAACAGCCGGTCAGGAGCTTATGCCTGGGACAGCCCGCCAGGAGCTTATGCCTGGGACAGCCCCCACTGGCTTACAGGTGGATCAGCCGGCCAGGAGCTCATGCCTGGGACAGCCCGCCAGGAGCTTATGCCTGGGACAGCCTCTCACGGGCTTTGGTACGTGGGACAGCCGGCCAGGAGCTCATCCTGGGACAGTCTTGAAAGACTTTTTTAAAGTGGATTCGATCCGGATGATGACTGAGGTATAGACTTGGATAGTCCAGAGCCAGAAAGAAAATGTTAAAATCATATGATTATGAAAGGAGAAATGAAAGATAAGATATGAAACAATTGTTGAACAAAAGTGTTTCACCGGTTAACATATGATGATGCATCTATTTTGACAAGACAGAAAATCTATGAATGTTTGCATTATTCTGGACATTGAACATGAGATTTTATATTTTATTGCTTATCCTTATTTTCAGACTATATTACTATATCAGTGTGATATGGAAATTCTTACTGGGCTGTAAAGCTCACACCCCTTCATCTTTCTTTTTTTTCTCAGAGTTGCAGGATGACTTAGATTGGCTATGGCTTGGATTTACGGGTGAGCAGAAGGATAAATAGAGTGTCATAGTATCTGATCAGAGAATTGAAGGAATGTTAATTGTTATTATGCAAGTTTTATGAATTACTGTTGAAATTAAAGATTATGGTTGATAAGATTGTAATGATTTATTTGGCCTTGCATATTCTTTAGGGTTTACTCTAAGGAGTGTGCGGCCATCACGTATCCGACCCGGGTGTTGGGTTCGGGGCGTGACATTACTACCCTTCCCACCCATTATTTGGGCATTCCTCTTCATCATTCCAAGCTGAAGAAGTCGGAATGGTCTTTTCTCACTGAGAAAATCTCCAAGAAATGGAGTGGATGGAAGCGGAAAACCCTGACTCTATCTGGTCGTATAACTTTGACAAACTCGATCCTCAGAGCTATTCCTATCTATTGGATGTCTGTGCTGAAGCTCCCCCCAGTGGTCATCCGTGAAATCAATCAACTATGTCGGAACTTCATTTGGGATAACCAACAATCTCGCAATCATATCAAGCATGCACCTACTGAGTTGGAACCTGGTTTGCCGACCATGTCAGTTTGGAGGCTTAGGAGTCAGACATCTCTTTACCCGTAACCAAGCCATTCTACTCAAATGGTGGTGGAGATTTTTCAACAATCAGGAAAAACTCTGGTGTAAAGTTGCTGACCGCCATCTACTACTCAAAGAGACTACCCACAGAACCTTCAAAATACATGTCCAAAATAGCCTCCCCATTCTATGGAAAAACATTCTCAACTTACATACGTTATTCAAGCAATGTTTCCAGCCGATATTAGGCAATGGTTCTCAAATTTTATTTTGGCGGGACAGTTGGCTCCGGGAAAATGGATCATGCCTCTCCTTCCCAAACCTATTTAAGTTTGCTACAAAGCAACACAGCTCAGTGACCGAGTTTCTTCGAAATAGTATTCAAATGAATTTTTGCAGGCCATTAACCACACAAGCAAGAAATGAAATTCTTTCTTTGTCATCACTTCTTCGTTCCTTGTCGCTGACAGATGGATATAGAAGTGGAATGATCAGGGTCTTTATCTTGTTAAACATTGCTACAACTTCTTCATGCATGGTGGGGTGGTATCTCAGTTTGGCCGATTTATATGGAAACTTCCTATTCCAGAAATGGCCAAAGTATTTTCTTCGCTCTGCTACCATGACCGAATTTTGACAGCTGAGAATCTGAGGAATTAGCATCGAAAACAGGTGTCCTTTGCGCGGCGACAGCCCTGAATCCACTCATCATCTACTACTGCAGTGCTGGTTTTCTAAATGTCTGTGGTCCACCATATTCCCAAAGTTCGACCTCCCTGAGCTTCCAACCTCTTTCGCCCAGGTTTGGGATTCTTGGAGACACTCACAACCTATAAAAAAAATGGTTTCCGGCCGTTGAGTGCATTATAATCACTGGTGTTTGGTGTTTATGGAAAGAACGCAATGACCGCGTCTTTCGTTTTCAGGCTTCCATGCCTCTTTTTTTGGTCAGGCAAGTGGTTTTCATTTTTAATAGTTGGACTTCATCTGTTGCCGATGTGAATCTGCAGTTAGTAGCTGCCCAACTGCTTCCTTTCTCCGATCACGGCAGCGCCCAGGACTCGGGCTGAGCGAAGGGATGTTAATCAATACAAGATTAGGAATAGACTATATTAATTTATAGTTTATTGACATGTCTTGCCCGTAGCCAGTCTATAGACAATATGTCTTTCCTGAGTTCTCTGCTGTGCACCATGCGGCGTGGTACATAGCACACCGTCCATCACGTGATGGATAGCCACATGCGGATGCACGCCCGTTGCCGCCCATCGTGCGATGGATGGGGCACGCTGTACATCGCACCGGTCCACACAATCATGCAACCATTACTCTTTTTATTTGGTTGATGGGACTTTCCCATGCAATGCTGTTGTTCATGCCTTTAAACTGGGTAGAAAAACCCAGTCAACCTTTTGTACTCCTATTTTGAAATAAACTTTCAGGGGATGAGTCTCTCTTTCACCTGGCTCCTCAAAAAAAAAAAGGATTTATAACTCTGGTTTCCACACTGCTACTATGGTAAGTTCAATTGTTACTGAAATATTTATACATATGGGACATTCAAGTTTGTGCTAATTGTATTTATTTTTGCTTTCATGGTTTAGTGCTACATAGGACCTACTTTAGATCCTCATAAATCACCAGGTTTCCTTTAAGGTATTGATTCCATGGATGGTGCTCTCTGCTTGCGAGCATACAGTTTGTCTGTGTACGAAGGCATATAAAAGCTACAGAGTCCGTCTTTGCAACTCCCCATTCAAAGAATACTACACAGAAGTCAAGTTTTCTTGATATTGGAATATATTGCTAACTTCCCCACATTGCTCAGATGTTGACTGGTTGCTTCATCAGGATGTTAAATTAAGTTTTACCTTGGTGGATCGTGGATCTCTAAATTTATTTATTTATTTATTTGTATTATGTTGAAAAATGCCACAAAGAAATTGTTTTGGCTTGAAATAGTACTATGTTAACCAGCTCCATATGAAATAGATTAGTTTCAGTGTGAGAAGCCTTTTGAGCTTCAGGCACTACATGATCAAACTCATTCGAAATTTTTTGCGTGGTTCTTCTTTTCCAGTGGAGAACAATTGCACATGTATGTGGTATTAGCTGGAATTCATTTGCCCTATTCTTTTCTCTGTTTGAGTGCAGTCACCTGGCTATTATTTAAGATCCTTTAATCACAATGCTGTTCCAGGGGGGATTGTGAACAATCCCTTGTGCCCTCAATTCCCGACATGGTGTGATCCTGAGTGGAAGTCTTTGATGGAAGGGTGTTGGTCCTCTGAGTCAGCAGAAAGGCCATTGTTCTCTGAGATTTCTCAGAAGTTGAGGAAGATGGCCGCAGCAATTAGTTTGGAGTGAAGGCTCAATACCGCACATCAAAATTCTTGATCATCTATCCTCAATATATGTAACCTTTTGATCGTTGGGGAAAAGAAAACACAGATACTTAAGTATTATTCCATAAAACATCCAGGCTTTTGCAGGAGGATTAGGCTTATATGGACATTCGTGATGTTGCCAAGCATGATACTATTCTTCATGTAGTGCAACTATGCTTTCATATCATATTGTACAGTGAAATGCCTTACTTGTCAAAGGACTTGAAGGCCTGATCATGATGCAAGTATGATATCTTCTTGCTTTTACTAAAGTGTCCTTGTTATATCATGCTCCCATACAAGGGAGTTTTCTAATTGTAAGATACAAATTTCCATTTTTGACAGGATCATTTCATGCAGAGAATTGGAATCCTTTGACATTTATCAGGAAATAGAGTATGTTATGACCTATATCCTCTGAGTGGGAACTTAGTATGCACTGATGTAAATAACTTTTTGTTGCTTCACAAATTTCTACCAATACGGATAGAATATGTTGTTTTATGCCAGGTTGTGAATAAGCATCGTGACACAATTTTGTTAACGTTTTGCTAAGCCAGTATGTTCATATATATTAAAAGAAAATGAAGAACTGAATCTAAACACGTAAATAAATCATTACAGTAGTTTCATATGAATCTCTATCTCAGTCAGGTGCATGTCTGATAAATAAAAGAATGTGGTACGTATAGAAATTCATAAATTGTGTTAGCTCAGACTTTATTTTCTTTAGTTCTCTTATTAATTCACTATAAGATGGGAGAAGTGAAGCGGTTGCATTTTTTGGATTGAATATTAGTTTATTTTGAAATTATCTTCTTTGTTCATCAAGGGAGTTCTGGCGGTAATGCAGAAATTTTAACTCATGTGTATTGTTTCTTGGTATCTTTTCAGCCTTTGATTTTGAATTTTATGAAGGAACTCCTTTTCTTTTTGTGTGTTGGATGTTGGTTGGAGGGTGAAAGACCATGAATCCATGGTGATGAGCTACAGAGTTGACCAGCAGGATGAGAACTTTCAAAGTCCACTTGCACATTATATCACAAAATTCCTAGGGAATAAATTTTGAACAGTATCAACAGCTAAAATGGGGACTAAGAATCTGAAAAGATAAGGGCAATACTATCCCTGATCTATACCTCATCTAGCATGCCCATGATGCTAAATATCCTATATCATGCTGTGGCATTTGTTCTCTGAAAGCACGCAAATTCCTGTTAGCAGAGCAATGGCATTCATCTTCTTTCATCTTTGTTGCTTGGTGCTGTATAGATGATATTCATGAAACTAGGATAAAATTTCTTGTGCATTTCATGCGCAATTAGTTTTTCATGTTTTAGCAACATAATGCTAAATGTATTTGTTAATCTTCTTACTATCATTGTTTGATAAATCAATTGGTTGCCTATTTTTGAAGGCTTTGATTTCTATGCCTGACCATTGTGTATGTTGACAGTATCGAATTCCAAAAATTCATATTATGTGTAGACACTCTACAATTTTAGTAGACATTGGAAAGGCAGTATTTTGGTGGGAGTCAACACATAAATCAACTTGCGGCCAAGGGTTTGCGTATGCTAGGTTGAGTATGTGCATGGGGATCTTGAGGTTAGTATTTGTAGACTCGTTCGCAGTTCAATATTTTTCGCTGAGGCTCTAGAATGCATATTATAAGACTTCTGTCATCCCAGATTACTTGCCTCTTTTCTTGCTCGTGTTATAAAAATCATTGGTCAGGTTCATTGTGCTGGGAATGTAAGTTATTAATTAGTTGATGTATGAGGTTCACCATGAGCTAAGTGGCTCTTACATTTGGAAGTGACATCTATAAATTTAATGAGATGATTGTTCCCTTGGACCTTTCAAGATTGTTGCTGATATTCATCAGATACTTCAGCTTTCAACTCCTGTTATTAGGATATTCAAGCTTGTTTGGCTCTGAGCCTTTTCCCATGCAAGAACGTTTAAACCAACGATTTCTGTTCTATGATGTGCTTCTTCATAAGGTCAGTGCAGGAGCCAGTTGGGTGACAAATTTTGTCACTGTATTTATTTTTTTGGTCATCACGAAGGATGAGATGTTTCATTGGGCTCCATTAAGCTTCACGTTTGTACGGCGGGCTGCATTTCCTGCTCTGAGCGAGCCTTAGAGTTTCCTCAAAGTGGGCTTGTAGAGGAGTAAAGCTTCATTTTAACAGCTTGCTAGTTGTACATGATGGGTGGATCCAAGACTTCTGACAGTTTCTTGATTTTGTTTCTTAGCAAATTTGCTGATGGCCAAATGTGACACTAGTGGTGTCAATTGAGGATAATAACCTTCTAACTTGATCGAAAACTGACCCGAAATATTGGGTTTTGGTATAGAAAGATATGTAATAATTAAGCTATTGTATCGGGTTTGGGTTGTGAAATTAAACCTAAAATTTTACTGGGTTGGGTTCGGTTTTTCATAGATCCAAATGGAAAACCTCAAACCCGGCACAATTACATGTTTACATACATAAATATGCATGCATGCATGTAAACATATACAAATATAGAGATACATACATGCATACATGTATCTATATGTGATTTTTCTTCTAGTTATAAAAAAAATCAAGTAGAGAGAAGACAAACCATACCCTACCTTTTTCCACCAAATTTGCGTGTCAAGTATGGTTATGGATAGTATATATTTGTTTCCGATAAATATTTTTTATAATATATTTTATAATTTAATATGTGCACGGCATTTGATTATTGTAAAATACTTTTTCTTTCATTTTTTTCGTTGTAAGATGCCCCTTTTCAGGTGCAACTTTTTATTCTTTTATATCAATTTTTCTTGTTTCTCAATTTATGAAGTGATATTCTGTGTGTATTGAATGATTTGAAAAAATAGCCAAAAGTATAACAAAACAACTTGTTAAATGCCCGATTTCACCAAATCCCAAACTGAAATCTGATGTTTTTTGGGTCAAATATGAGACATGGATATAAAGTTTTAATTAGTCTTGAGTTTAGGTTTGGATCCAGTAAATATACTTTGGATTGGGGCATAGATATGACCAAACCCGACCTACAGACACCCTCACTTGTGGGACGTAGGTTATGCTTAAGATTACAAGTGGATTCGCTGCCGATTTCAGATATCGATCTGAAATTAATCGTATCCAACCCGAACTGGAGTTGTTTGATTAGACAAAACTAGTAAAACATGTGCTATGTACCTTACAAAACCTCATCTCTAATCTCTATGGTTACCTTTTAAATGATACATGTAACACTTATAAAAGTCCTTTTATTTATAATATCCTTATTAAACATCTATTTATGTAAGGAAAATAACATATCTTTCATGTGGACTCAGAGATTTTGGCATCTCCCTTGTCAAATATATTTAGTTATACATCTCTTGCTTGACTACACTAGTATCAAATTTTAAAGAGGAAAAATGACTCGTCTTGGAGATGCAACATAAAGATGTTCTCTTTTTTTCCTTGATGGAAGAGAGAGGTTGTCTTTGTAACTGAAATATTCAAGGATGTTTATTACTTCAGGTTGGCTACGAGATTCCGCGGAGAGCACAATAAAAAGAGGCGCTAATCCCTCTAATCTCTCTTTCCGAAGTACATAAAGGCTTCTATTTGAATAAATTAAGCATTTTAGCAATGAAAGGCCTGATGTACGTAGTGGGCTTATAGGTCGGGTGAGACAAATGGGAGATAGATCTCGAGATGAGGTATGCATTTAATCAAAGAAAGAGCAATATTTTGTCACGGCCCAGCCCATAGGGCTCTTAGGCCTGGCAAATTTTGGAGAGCCCAAAACAGAGCCTGACGGGAGGAGGAGGAAGACTCCTAACCGGAGTCTTCTTCCCCTCCGACCCCGGTGAAATTGGACCCATGGAGTCTGAGTAAGGGTAGGAAATCTCCCTTATAAAACCCTCCTTCCCTCCCTTAGGTATCTACAAAAGGTATTTTGAAGAGATTTTAAGAAATTTGAGGAATTTTTTTTCAAGAGGATCCGTGAGTTCTTAGATGGGGAAAAAGGAGGTCGTCGGAGTTCTTCTCGACCGTCGGAGCAAGGTAAGCTCCTTTCCTACTCTTCTTCCTTCCTAGGCATCTTTCTTTTGCTGGCAACTGACGGCAAGCTGTCGAATTGGAGAAGAACAGGGCCATCCCTATTTTTCTTATTTTTCTCCCCCGTGTACCACCGGCAACCGCCACCGTTGGGGCTGTCATCGGAGCTGTGGATGCGTCACCGTCAGCTGCTATCGGAGGGTGGCCGGAGTCGGCCCTCCTTGGCCGCATGAGGGTGAGAGGAGATGGAGGGGGACGATGCCCCTGTTTTGGACGAGGAAAAGGAAAAAGAAAGAAGAAAAAGAAAAGAAGAAGGAAAAGGAAAATAAAAAGAAAAAGAAAAAGAGAAAAAGAAAAATAAAAATATATAAATAAAAAAAAAGAAGAAGAAAGAGAAAATTTTTTCTCTCTCCTCTCTCTACCTTCTCTCTCTAGATTTTCTCTCTAGACCTTTTTCTCTCTCTTTATGGATTTTATCTCTCTAGTGTCTTTCTCTTTTTGATTTCATCACGGATCTTAGGATAAACTTGAGATGAAAATAAGATGATCTGAGATTGCTTCAAAATTCGTACAGTAGATTAGATTCCGATCCGATCTTTATTCGAAATTGATAACATCAATCATGGTTAATCCATATTGAGTTACCCTGATATGATCTTTGATGATCTCGATCATGATTGCCTCGTCTGAAGGATACAAAAATTTTCTCTCTCTACTTTTTCTCTCTAGAATTTTCTCTCTCTTCAAGAATTTTCTCTCTCTAGAAGTCTTATGGATCAGTGGAGGATCCAGATACTTAGACAAATTCTAATTTTGGTTAATTCTAAGAGAGGCCCTAGATTTGTGTTATTAGGATCGATTATCGATAATTTTTTCTATATATGATTTTTATATTTGATCAGGGTTACGAAGAGATATGATTGTCTGCATAAGATGTCAAGTGAAATATTTTGTTAAAGAAATTCATAAATTAAAAAAAAATATTAATTTCTATACTTGAATCAGTCATCGATAAAGGTAAGAATCCCTGTATATGATCACTATTATATATATGCTATTTTACTGTTGGTCTTGCATCGTTGGTTTTGTATCGTCGGATTTGAGATCGATGAATTTATTATATCTGAGATACTGTTATTTGATTTTGAGCATGAGTATGTTATGTCAATATATATGTATCAGAGATTGATGGCATGATTATATAAATATGACATATCTGAATTGATCATAATGCAAGTCGGAATTGATTTGATTAAATCAACACATAATGATTAAATGAAAAGAAAGAGATATATGATATGGACTAGCCTTATCATGTGGAACAGCCGGCTAGGAGCTTATGCCTGGGACAGCCCGCCGGAGCTTATGCCTGGGACAGCCCCCACTGGCTTACAGGTGGATCAGTCGGCCAGGAGCTCATGCCTGGGACAGCCCGTCAGGAGCTTATGCCTGGGACAGCCTCTTACGGACTTTCGTACGTGGGACAGCCGGCTAGGAGCTCATCTTGGGACAGCCTTGAAAGGCTTTTTAAGTGAATTCGATTCGGATGATGACTGAGGTATAGACTTGGTTAGTCCAGAGCCAGAAAGAAAATGTTAAAAATCATGTGATTATGAAAAGAGAAGTGAAAGATAAGACATGAAACAATTGTTAAACAAAAGTATTTCACCTGTTAACATATGATGATGCATCTATTTTAACAAGACAGAAAATTTATGGATGTTGCATTATTCTGGACATTGAACATGAGATTTTATATTTTATTGCTTATTCTTATTTTTAGATTATATTACTATATCAGTGTGATATGAGAATTCTTACTGGGCTGTAAAGCTCATACCTCTTCATCTTTTTTTTTTCTTCTCAGAGTTACAGGACGTTCATGATTGGCTATGGCTTAGATTTATGGGTGAGTAGATAGATAGATAGAGTGTCATGGTACCTGATCAGAGGATTGAAGAAAATTAATTTGTAATTATGTAAGGTTTTATGAATTATTATTAAAATTAATTGTTATGGATGTTAAGATTGTAATGATTTATTTTGGCCTTGCATATTCTTTAGGGCTTGCTCTAAGGAGTGTGCGGCCATCACATATCCGACCCGGATGTTGGGTTCGAGACGTGACATATTTATCATATCTTTTAGGATTTTTATTTGGATTAATTATTAGATTAATTGAATAATTCAAGAGGATATCTTAGTCAGAGGACGTCAAAGACTTCAACTATTTGCTTTAGGACAGTGTAGATTAAGAGGGTGTTTGATTGGGGAGAGTGGGGGTCTGGAATCGGAATTGAAATGGATGACTCACATTCCAACTATTTGGTTGGAAGGAGTTCAATTCTCATTTCAAAGTGGAGTAGAAATGGTTCAATGTATATAGAACTCAATCCCTACTCTTCTCTATAAATTCAAATATTCATTCCAATTCCAATTTCGATTTCGATTCCGGTCATAAACCAAGCACTTTGGAGGATTTGGCCATTCCAATTTTCATTCAAATTTTAATTCCGGTCACGAACGAAACACCCTCTAATAGTGCTTGACAAACGGGGTTGTAGGTTGCCTTTTGTGTTTGGGATGAGTGCTGTTTTTGCTATCATGGTTATACTTAAACTACTATGAGGGGGTGCTTGGTTCATGAATGGAATCGGAGTAAGAATCGGAATGGAAATGGATTGAAATGGGAATTGGATGATCAAATCTCTTAAAGTGTTTAGTTCTTCACTGGAATCGGAATGAAAATTTGAATCTATAGGAGAAAATAAAAATTGAGTTTTAGGTAGATTAGGACCATTCTCATTTCATTCGAAAATCGAAATCAGAATGAAACTCTCCCAACTAAGAAGTAAAAATTATCCATTTTCATATCCATTTCAGACATTCGTTCCCCCAACCAAGCACCCCTAAAAGCTTCCTTGCATCCGCCGCTTTGTCAGCAACGAATAGAAAAGGCTTGTGTTGTTATGAGATATTTCTGCAGCAGTAAACAAATGTGGTGCTCTCTTTTCCTCCCCATGCTGCCATCATTCCTTTCACGTTCTCTGATTTCAAAATCTACAGGCTCAAAGTTTCAGAGATTTTGAAAACCTACTGATTTGTTTGAAGTTCAGTCCACTAGCTGAGTTCCAATTATTGGTCGAGATGTGGTATATTATTACTTTGGTACCTAAGAGGGAAGCAAGTATTTGCTCTCATGGCTATTCCTAGCTCCATTTTCCATCTTATCGTTCGGAACAAACGAAGGCAAGATTTGTTCAAACTGTATGTGCTTGTGACGTTATAAATTATCTTTATTACAGAAAAAGCATCAAACCCTCTCACGTGCTTCATTCATGAGTCATTTCTTGCATGATCATGAAATTTTCTTTTTGAATATTGAACCTTTGGGCACTCATGAGCTCGCCTAATGGCCAAAAGCTTTGGATCAGAAAACCTATAAAAAAGAACTTATTACTTTTTTAAGCTTAGCGCATTTCTTTTAAACTGAGCATGTCATGTGTCTGGGTAGTTCATTTGGTCGAACTTTTCGATATTAATTAACAAACAGGAATAGAATTTCATTTTCAGGTCTCATGCAAACATAAGCAACATTGAGACATCATAAGCATTACTGTAGGCATTGACCATGCCTGTGTATAGTTTTAATGCTCCAACTGAATCACTCCTATATCAAATTAGCAAGCTACGATGATTCCTTAAGAATGCACAACCATATGCTGCTGATGATGTCAATTGCACTAAATCTAGTACCATCACCTTTCCACATGAAATAATTAAATTTAAGCATAGATAACTGAGGGATAAAGAAGATCCTGTCCTCGAACCACTCTCAAGCATGAACTAAAAAAGAAAATTAACTTATTTAAAAGGAGCCCAACAAGAGCACTAGCACAACCTAGTTTTGTACGCCATGGTTCCCAAAACACATATGAACGACCTTATCCAAAAGATAAAGTGCGGCATCAATTGGAATAAGCCAATCCTTCTTTATTAAGGGCTAGACCCGCAAGTTTTTCAACCAGAAGTTGTTTAGGTGACTCTGCTCCATGGGGTCAGATTTGCAATGAGAGTGGAGGTAGCTTTTCATGCATCTCCTTGGAGGATTCTGAGACCCATATTCCCTAGACTCTAGTTTACTTGGTTAATATACTTCTACTTGCATGGCTGTGAGATCAGTTCTTTCTGCCTGTCCCTCGCATTGTGCTTTGCTTTAGCATCCAATTATAGTACTTACAATGGCCAAAAAAACTCATACCTCTTGGCTCAGGTCTGGCTTGGGCCAGGTCTAAGATATCTGTCAAAACTAATAATGGCCCAATAGAGAAGAATAATTTAGGGCCCGTGCTTGCAACTTCATGCAATCTAACTCCTTAGACCAGCCAGAGTGAAAATTATTAACCTTAATTATGCCAAACGATGGTTGGTGCCACTTTCTACCAATTTTTGTCATTGGTTCCCTAAGCTTCCTCATCCTAGAACTCAGCTGGTCATCGATAGCAAGAATGTTCTGAGCTTGGGGCAACTGAGTCCCTTCATTAGCTAGATAATCAGTATTTTTTATGCATTTAGATTTCTGCTAATCAACACAGGTTCTCACCATAATCCTTTAGCAGAAGACCATTAGTTGCACTTCTCAACATAGATTTATTGGCTTCTAATTAATGCATAAGTACGTACATATGTAGGTAGATGAGGATTCAATCATGAAACACCAGCTCAACCACTACGTCATTAACTAGCAAGATATTGTAAGAGATCTCAAACAAGCCTTAACGTCTAGAACTGGATTCTTTATTGTAAGACTAATGTGATTGACTTAATATTGTAGGCAACATGATGTTGATTTCATACTGTAGCTAAGATTTGGGAAGGATTTTGTGGAGTGAAGTTACTGATTACCAACCCACACAATCAAATTAGTTAATTTCTATATGATGCTATATCTCTTTTAGTCAAACTTTTAAACTATAGAAAGTATCCAAGTGTGGGTTGGTTTAATAAGGGCCCTCTGCTTTTGATGCATGTGTTTTCTTTTATGAGGACTTTATGGCCTGGACACAACCTTAAAATGGATGTACCCAAGTTATATCTTCTGGTTAGGTGGCATATGAAAAAAGAACCAGAAGATGTAGAGGCTGGACCTGCACAGTATTGAGGGGCAGAAGCTATTTTTAGTTGGTGTAAAGTTTCTTTGTGCAAATTGGACCTGGAAAGTGAAAAGACAACTAATAGTCACCCGCATTATAACCAGAAGCAAACTATGGTCTATATTATTCCTAGAAATTGAATAATGTAGAGATTTTATGTCTTTTCTTTTAATAAAACTTTTTACTCGCAAAAAAAAAAAAAAGAAAGAAAGGAAAAGAAGAGCAAACTGGAATAGGCAATAAATATAACAAACAAATAACATTTTGACTTTGCTTGGAAGAGATACTGCAATAATATTTTGCGAACTTATGTGCACACACCTGAATGTGGGCGTGCACACACATGAATCATTAGACATATGAGCATGTATGCATCTTGATGGATGTGCATGAGTGCACTTATGCAGTAGCCCACGGAGGTATATGAGTATATATGCATCTTGATGGGTATGCATGTGCGCATATGTACGGTAGCCGACGTCCTCATCCTTCGGCTTGGACAAGGGAGCCCACCATGACCGAGCGTGTGTGGATCTTGGATGTACGCATCGCTAATGGAAGAGTTCTTTCGATCTCATCACCTCAAATGGACCAAGTAATGAAGCAAAATCATGCAACATAAGCTGTTATTATAAAATTGCCTACCCATTGGCATCATAATACATTAATCTTTTGCAACCAACTCAAGTACACACTAACCAAAAAAATTTCTCGGATCAAGAAAAGACCAATTATTTCCCAACTAATAATTATCTACTTTTACCTTTGTTGGGAATACCGACCGACTTCGCTCACGCCGGCTTATGATCGGACATACCCGACCGACCGACCGACCGATCGACCGGACGCCATTACCGACCGATCGACCGGACGCCATTACCGACCGATTAACGGCTCTCTACCGACTGAAGATATGTCGGTCGGACAGACCTTTTCCACTCTCCCAATCGACTGAACCAGGAAGTCTGATGGCCGACTCTCGCAACATGCCCGGCTGACCGTCAAAGGGACCCGAATCTCCACCCGATGCCACACAACTGGCCACCGATCTAGAGTCGGTCGACTCCTCCGATCGCCGTACAGCTGCCAGAGACTGTCAGCCCTGACAGCAGCACGTGGCATCGCCGCCTAAGGACGTTATCCCACCTAGGGCATTGTCAACTCTAGCGATTTGACAGCCCCACGGCGATGTGACACTTTCACGGCGACTCTGACAGTCTACGGTGAGTTGACAATTCCTCACTTGTCCGCGCCATTAATGACGGCGCCATACCACGCTCCACTATATATATCGGGGAAGGCTACAGTGCTAGAGCCCTTCGAAATAACAGGCTTGTTCCCTTTCTCATTCTCTCTCGATTGAGCTCTCTGTCTTCATTTCACTGTTGCCTAGTCACCTCTCTGACTTGACCGTCGGAGGGTCCCCGCCGGAGCCGCCTCCGGTCAGTGTGGACTTCCTTTTTGCAAGCACTCGTTCCCGACGATCAGACGACGAGGGGATTGACCGCAACAACCTTGTTTCTACTTGTTTTAGCCCAAGACTAGCAAATCTTTCAAGCTGTCTGCTATATTGTTTGTTTGAAGCTTCAATGGAGAATCCTCTGAGAAATCTGGTGTTGTATCATCATCAATATTAAATATCAAGACTAAACATGGTTTTTTCACAGCCCTTCTCTATTTTACTATGATATGAAAGAGTGCGGATATTTTACGGTGCATGCACAACACCATAGGATGTGTTGCATCTATGGATGCTGTCCATCAAAAATTGGATGGTTGTGCACAAGTGCGGGGCCGTACAATGCACACAATGTGCGATCATCTATTCTATGATGGAAGGTATCCATCCGTCCATTGTAGAGGGTCCATGCTTGATAGGAAAAAAAATAAGCAACAATAACTTACAGCGCCACCCTAGTTCGGAGACTCTCACTTTATCAATCTTGCAAGTCTAATTCCATACACAATCTCTGCTCTGTTCAACAACCTTCAACTACATTAGCTGCAAATCTTGTTCTGTGTCTTGAAACGGACTTCTTTCACCCATACAGTTGTGTGATTGGCTTTGGAAAACCAAACAAAGTCAAAAGATTGCTTAACTTAATCTCATATTTTAGACGCGAGTGGCAGGTGACTTCCAAATCAATCCCCAAGGCTTTGGATAAAGAGGATTAACGAGCTTTTTAGGTACGGGATTTGTCAAAACCTATATCCTCTGGGATTTGAAAGTTGAACCGTTTAACGCTTGCAGTCAAAGGAAAACGACATGAATGGACGGTCCACATTCTCATACAAGAAGAATAACCTAATTCTTGACGGTAAGATACTGTTAAATTATCCCATTTTGATCGGGGCGAAAGTGGATAGCATAATATCCATAGGAATTTTATTTCCAAATTCGAATCTATCCTAATATATATAAAAATTTACGCATCCGAGTAATATCAGTATCAATATCCATTAAAAAAATAGAAGATATGAATAGACCACGATTCAATCTCTTCTCAAACTTCCAATATATAATTTATATTAGTATCCATTTAAACCTAATATAGATATAAATTTTTGTATCCCATTAATATCTACATTCGTACCTATGTTTGTTAAGCAATATGAGTATGAATATGGATGTACTGATCCAATTTTAGGCCTACTTTTAGTTTTATAGGTTGCATTGGAAACAAAATAATGTACTACCGGTACCAACAAGGTGTTCTGATAATCTTTGTTAGATCATCTAGAACCTGACACGTTAATATCTAGCTAGGATTATTGCATCAGAGGAGACAGTTCAAAGTCATCTAGCTGAAGAACCACCAGACACGTTACTTGCCCTGGTTGGATTCTCGAACTGTTTATTCTTGGAATAAATCCATATATAGCTGAAAATAGGATTTGGTGTTGTTATGCGATATATGGAGAGAGTTTTGCTGATATGGGAAACTTAAATCTTGGGAAAATTTAATTCACACAAGCTGATCTTATAATGTCAATGTAGTATCCTAGTGTTTGTCGGCTTGCTCCATCTCCCCAGTAGCCTGAGATTTCCCCCTTCCCCTCCTTGCCAGTTTTCTCACTTTCAGCGAAGAGGAGGCTGTAACTGCGGTAACCTATCCGGGCTTCCAAACAAGCCCGTAAGATAACGATACGTAGCTCTGTGGATGCCTACCGTGTCAAGCTCTGAAACGAGGCATGTAGCATGCCGCACACTTCGTCACAAGATTTAGCTTACTATGACTTTTGTGGCTAATTTCGCCGACTATTCTCTTCGCATGCTATATAACACAAGATAACAACAAAAAAATGTGACAGCATTCTGCACGTCTTTTGCTTAAAGGAATGAGAAAGAGAAGAAACGTGTTTAGAGAAAATTCAAAAGCGAGTTCTGAAAAAGAACACAGAACGTAGGTGTCAACGTTCCAGTCTCCACTCCTCTCTGTACATTAACAAAAGTTTGATAATAATAGCTAGAACTTAGGAAGAGAGATAATCATGGCTGAATCATAGGATTGTGCGGCTGCTGTACGGAAGACCTCTAGCTAGGATTTGAAATTTTTCATTTGGCACTGGAATCAGAATATATTTAAATGAGAATGGATGTGGCTGTATTTTCGGAGGTGTTTGGTTCATGATAAAAAATTAAATATTAAGGGAGAGTAGAGATTGTATTTTGAAGAATTGGGGCATTTTCACTTCTTTCTAAATTTGGAATAGGAATAGAATTCTCCTCAACCAAATAGTTAGAATAGGAGTTATTCATTCCCATTCCAGTGTGAAGGTTTTTCTATGGCTTGCAACCAAGAACAAATTACACTCAGAGAAGTGCTTGCTAAAAAAGTTGAAATATCAGTTCTGACTGTGCTTTGTGTAGGTCAAATATTGTGTCCTCAATTCATCTCTTCTTCAGATGCTCTTTTGTTCGAAGCTTGTGGACAAATTTTAAAATTCAGTTGAAGTTGAGAGGTAAACCAACCACCTTTCTTGAGTTGTGGACACATTAGAGGATGAGGAACAAATCTAAATTGATGAGAAGAGCGGGAGATTAATTACTGACAACAATTTGCTGGAAGGTTTAGAAAGAAAGAAACAATCGAATCTTCTTGAATAAGAATGGTTCTGTTCTTTCGGTCGTGTGCAACATCCCACATAATTTTCAGATCTGGAAGCACATTTGTTCCTCGAAGACCGTTGATGATCATGAGAGGCTCTAGAATGCCTTGAAATCATTGTTACCCTCAGTGAGGATGCAACAACTTACTACTAGCTGGATTTAGTTTTCTTTATACAGAGGCTTTCTTTGTTATTGGGTTTTGTTTCATCTTTGTAGTTTTCTTGCTAAAATTTTGAAGATTAGGTGAAATCCTTCTCTTGTTAATTTTATCGGTTGTAATTCTCAATCCTTTTGGACTTCTATAAATTTTATCTCTCAATAGATTGGTAGGTGACTGCTTTTCCGGCCTCCGAATTCATCAATATATATAGACACACACACGTTTAATTAATCCATATAAGTGTTTGATAAGATTAATCTATTTTAATTTTTTTCATCATTTAAGATGGAAAGGAAGGTCCATCTATGCTGGACTATTTTCTTCATATATACCCCAATCTATGTGCCGTGTATTGCACGATCTCTCGCTAGGTATGAAAGGGCCTAGTACCATCTTCATTGCAATGAGGATTTGGAGGTTATAGGCCTTCTACCTTTCATGAGATTTGGACCGCTTGGAGACGTTGAAAATTCCAAGCCGAGACAAGACGAGCTGGAGATCAGATGGTCGCAGCCGTATGTTGGGAGGTTTCTTGCAAAATAAACAACAGCATTTTTAACTCTGAAAAAATGTTCCATATATAGTGTCCTACAAAAGATCATTCTAACTTTTCAGTTGTGGAGATGCCTGTGTTCTAAAAAATCTGAAAATGGACCCTCAGCTCTGTGGAATTGAATGAAGCTCCTGCTATACTCAACTTCAATAGGCTGACTAGTTTGGTCATCTTGGTTCTTACTGATTCCAATTCTCCTGTGCCTGCTCTCTGTTCATCTGAATCCTTGCTAATCCCATTCCCGAAGAGGCTCTGTTCCTCATGCCCTGTTTTCTTTTTTCATTCTCCTCTTCCTTCTGTACTCACATTTACCATGTAACATTGTAAATTTGTCATTATAAATATTCCATTTAATCAAGGATAGGTGGCATGCTTGTCTTATCTTTTTCCAAAAAAAATAAATAGAGGTTGTAGAAAGTCATGTTATTGTATTCTTTTTTAGAGGATGGACTTTGTCATTAAAAATTTCTACAGTTACTTGATATGGTAGCATCATAATATTTCCGCATTTTGAAAAATTATCCCCATTTCCGGTTCATGAAAAGAATTAAAAAATTTCCAGTTTCTACAGTTTTCCTTGCTATTAGCTGGCTGGCTTCTAGTGTTATGTTGACTTTAGACGCATTGCAGGCCGTTATAAACTAAGGTGGGTGGAAAATGTTCACCGACGAGGCCCCGAAGGTCAAACGGCTGACGCTAAAGGCAGTGGTCCTTTACTTGGCTCTGGTCCTACCCTGTCCTCACGTCTCTCTGCCTACAGTACCAACATTAATTGGCTTTTATGGAGTTTGGAAACAAAGTTTGCAATGCTCTTGCATTTTTCTTCAATATATATATATTATACTGGACAAGAACAACCATATTTTTTTTATATTTTTTAAAAAATAAATTTTTTTTATATTTTTTAAAAAATAAATTTTTTTAAAAAATTTATTTAAAAATACTAACATAACTAATTTTTAAATCCGTAGATTATATACAGATTTGTAGATCATATTCATATAATTAATTATATTTATAAAAATAATTTTATAAATAGCATGTCCATTCATATTCTTAATATTTATGGCTAAAAATTTTAATAACATAAATTAATGAATATAAATAAATTTTAATATATTTATAAAAAAATTATGAAAAATATGTCCATTCATATCTTAATATTCATAATTAAAATTTTCAATAATATCAATTAATAGATATAAATAAATTTTAATTTTATTTATTAAAAATAAAATATTTATATTCAATGATTTGAGATAGAAGAGTATGCATAAAAAAATATAAATTACTTACGTAAGCAATTTCATTTGCAAACCAATCTTTTCTCATTTTTTACTTTCTAATATATATATTAAATTAGATTAATAAAATTATACATATATATTAAATTAATATTTTTAATTTTTTTTAAAAAAATTGTGAACCCTTACACTTTCTAATATATATATTAGATTAGATTAATAAAATTATATATATATATATATAATTAATATTTTTAATTTTAGAGAAAAAAAATTTGTGAACCCTTACGCATATCTGAATGAGGTTGAGATGAATTTTATCATTATCGATCGAATAAAATCTACTCCTGTGATTCAATTCGGGGCTGATATTCGAATGGATGGAGTGAATTGCCTTCCCCGATATGGGATTAAGGTTAGTGAGAGAGGGAGCGGAAGAGAGAGATGACGACAAGTTTGTATGGTGCTTTGAGTGGAAGCAACGGACCGGAAGTGAGCTCACCCTGCTTTCTTCCTGTGGCCACCTTTGTCCCACCTCCGTTGAAAGGGTTGGTACGATTACGCTATGGATTGGTTTTTTTTTTTTTGATACAATGCTATGGATTGATTCTTTAATTATATAAATAACAAGAAATAATAGAGAATGCAATGGAAAAGATAGCATGATGCGCTAATTATAAGCATAGCTATCAAAGGAGTTTGGTTTGCTGTCTAATCTGTCTGGCTGCCGGGACGGCATTTTCGCTGCAATGACACATTGAAAACGGGGCAGAAACAAATGTATATATCAAAAAAAAAAAAAAGGCGAAGACATTGATATCTTCTTTATTCATTAATTTCAGAAGAGTTTTGCTTGTCATTGCTATGGATATATCTCGTTAGGAATATATTTAATTTTATGCTGAAACTGTCATTTAGCACTTGTTTAGCCATATGTCCACCGATTCACCTGATCAAAATACCGACGGGATTTGGCTAAGAAAACATTTTGCCGAATCGCAAATTATTGTTTTAGTGTTATCTTACACTAAATGTCCGCTATCCGCAGGAGTAAGATATGCTTGGCCCTTTTTAATTCATGAAATATGGGGAAACTCCCAAACAGCAGATTGCCCTGTAGTGATGCTTATTGCAACCTTTTTCATCCATGCAAATATCATGGATGAGAAAGCATGCATGCATACACCCATATATGATGATAATAATTATTTATTTCACCATACAAACATAAACTCCCTTACAAAGATAGAATTGAGCAAAATCTAATTACATTATAATCATATAAACCTAAAGAATATGAATCATCTGTGGTGCACCATAACATACGGTGCATCATGTTGGCCATCCATCGCAGGATGGATATTTGCTGGCCATCCATCATGTGATGGACGGCCAGCATGATGAATTGTATTTTATGATGCATTTTGAGCACCATATACTGCGATGTACTATATGCACTTTAGAGGAGTTAGTTTCAAATCTAAATATCCATGAGCATACCGTCGGATATTCAAATTCGAAACCTAAGCAAGAGCATGGACAATTCCAAGTTCAACATGCATTCTTCCCCAAAATACCCTCCTTAGTTGGATCCTATAATCATGACATATTACTATATTTATCGTAGCGTGGAAGTTTGTACTTGTATGGAAGCACGGTAGCAAACAGTTAATGATTCAAACGCTAAAATCCAATTACATCCATCAAAGTTCTCATTAATTCCCACTGCCCATTGTCTTTTCCCTTTTTTTTCTTTTTATCCCTTGTGCTTATCTCTATCCCAAGTTTAAGAACGGTCTTCTTGATGATGTGAGGCATCCTTCCATGAGATTCCAAACACCAGGCAAGGACAAGGAGAAAAATTACCCACACCCTCCTCCCTTTTTCCTTGCTTCTTCGCATCCAAGTCTCCCCTTATGTAATTAATTCTATCTCTGTGGGAATGAGGGTTCCTTTTTAGAGTGTTTCTCTCTAACTTTTAGAAAGGTGGTGCTGCCGTGTCATGGACCCCAAGTTTACGTCACGGCCCAAACCAAGGTCAATGCGAGTTTTTCTCGTCGTCGGCCCACAAAACTGTGGTAATCCCCACACCTTCCTCCATTCCTTAATAAAATAATAGGAGGCTCCCATCTACTTGTCTAAGAGAGCATGGCTGTTCTCTAGGTACACATAGCCCAAACTTACTTTTTCTCCTTTCTTTCTCTTCGGTCTTTGTTTTCTTTAGGTAGAACTCTTGCGTCTGTCAGAATAATGGAAACTAACAGCTTTTGAATTGACGATTGATATCTAAAGTTACCATGGTAACCTTGTCTTTTGAGTTAGCTTGCTGATGGTGGTTGAGATATAAATGGACCATCTAATGGTTGGATTATTGATCAATCATAACGTTTGTTATAGGGTTGTTGGGTTTCATGGTGAATTGGGATAGTTGCTTGTTGACCTTTAATCCAATTAATTATTATTTGATAAAAGAAAGTTCCATGGTGTATAGGTCGCGTAGGGCTTAGTTAAATCTGTACACATTTTCCATCGGTTTTGACCCTCAAGAATGTTTCACATCAACAGCTATAATTAATTAATTCCATGTGTTATTATTTGATAAAAGAAAGTCCCATTAGGGCGCATATACAGGGCTTGGTTATCATATCATGGCAACTTGCTTCGGAACACTCGAAAAATATTGAAAATTCGAGTATTTGCACTAGGATCGATAAAATATAATCTGATCAATTAATTAAGTCCATATTCAATCCACTATAAATAAGTTTGAGTTTAAACTAAACAGATTTGGATCATAAATTGATCGATCCATTTAATTCATTTAATATTTATATCAGATTTGAGTTTCAGATATACGACCCATTCAACTCATTTAATATTCAGATTGGATTGAGTTAGATAATCTATTTAACTCATTTAACATTTTTAACCCATCTAAGACTTATTTAAAACCTGCTTAACCTATTTTTGATCTATTTAACTCGACTTGTTTAATCTGTTTAAACTATTTAAGCCATTTAACCTAATTTGACTTGTTTAATAAATGAATTAAGTAAATCGGATTGGATTATCTATTTAATAAATATGTCGAATTTAAATTTAAATTTTTAATCTATTTAATAAATAGATCGGATTTGGATCGACGATTTTTTAATCCAACCCACATTAATCCGATCTGTATATAATCCGATCCGACTCAATTGCCACCTCTAATTTGAAGATAATAAAAACGTCAGGAACATCAAATAAATATTATTTTCTCATGCATAGCCCATGCTTCCTAATGGTTGTTCTTCGTTATCAAATATGTTCTCATTTTTCTCATTTGCTTTAGTTTTGGTGCATCTATTTTCTATTGAGACTAGAGTGCAGTGGAATTATCTATCAAATTGGATTCTTGATATCGAGACATTTGATTTTATTTTATCTAGGGAGTTATGTGGCTTTGATATTGAGTCACCAACATTAGATCTTGAACTTTTTCGGAGACAAAAAGTTAGATGGCCACAAATATGATTTGGGTGTGCCATGATTAGCAATTGATTGGGCAGTAGTCCAGAATGCACCTTCATGGCATCAATTAATCTTTTTCAACAGGAAAGGTTGAATTGCTTTCCTACATATGGGATGCATGTGGTAGCAATAGTTAACTACATGTATATGTATATAGATAACGTATGTATGCATGTAAATCACTTATTCAATTTTGGTGCGTGGAATGAACCGTCCAAGCTATTATCATCAAGGCTGTATTCTTTCCCTCATAGAAAGGCTGCACCATCGATCTTTATCCAATCCAAGATATTCATGTCCCTTCTATAGGAGAAATTATTGCATGCATCAAGTGCAAGTGAACTAGGATAAATCTCGGAGCACATGCATGGTGGATAGAGCGCAATCAGAAATCAGTGAAATACAAGGGATCGCGTGGCATGTTATTCACTGTGGGATTTGTGCGATCCAATTGCACCTACTGCATGCAACACGGAGGCTTTCTGTAGATATCCGAATTTACATGGCATAAGGATGACGCGTACAAATTGAGAAATGATCCAATTTTGTAAAATTATAGAAAAAAAGTCCAAAATATTCATGCTTTTTAAAATCTTTCTAGCAGCCAACACTAGGCTTTCCCGCCATCATTTACATTGAAATTATGCCCCCATAAAGATAAGCATTTGGTGGAAATCTTTTGAGTCACACTACCTCCACTACAACTGCAGATGTATCTTTCTCTTAGGACTCATTCCGTATCATTGTGTTCAAACCACATGCTTTTACAAAAAGCACGTTTATATTTACCTGGAACTTTGAATGATAGTATCTTTACAGCCAGTGGAAGGGTCTGGCCCCCATAGAGGTTTTTTCTTTTTTTTTTTTTTTCTTTTAAATTATATCCTGCACTAACTGCATTATATGGTCGTGCACCTAATGGTCATTCATTTCTGCAGACCCTATTTATCAAGTGTGCTCGTATCGATGTATTGCTTTAGAAATATGTTGTTATGATTGGCTATATGCACAATCACATGATGCATATATTGTATAATATAATTTCTCATTTTTTTAGAGGCTACTTTGCCAAGAAACCCAACAAAGCCAAATTTGTGAATCAGTCTATTTTTTATCCAGTGGACTTCAAACAATTTTCCATAGGCTAAAGATGACATTAGAAATGTGGCACATGAAGCGCGCGGCTGTAGTCTCAAAGCAACAAGGTAACAAGGGTCATTCACTTTGGAAAATTAGCGGAAAACATTGACATTAGTGTCTCTAGCTAGCTTCTTTTGAATCATACTTATTAAATAGGCAACATGACATCTAATAATACCACTAACCAGCAAGTTGCATGCCTAAAGATTGACAGCCAGATTTAATAAATCCCTTTTGTAGGAGACCTTTTCTTTTTCTTTTTCTTGAATGAGGGAAGACTACCAACACCTATTAACAACAAATTATTGAGGAACGTAAAGTTTTCTAAGTAGTCTTAAGCCAAATATACCTAATAATAATATGCTTTTGGTCTCAACAACACCAAAATTAAGCATCAAGTCGGGAACAGAAACCAATATTCTAGCAAGGTTCAATAAGCTAGAGGTGGTCCTTTACATTAATTTTCCCACCCAATCAGTACCCTCAATCATTTTCTGGGTGGCCTCCGTACTTTTGATCTGAATCATTCAACGCCCTTAAACAGCGAAATTGAACAGTAGCTATTTAAGTGGGAAACCAAACCAAGACCTCGATTAGGTCTTGCAGGTAACCTTATAAAATACATGAAAGGTGGTGTAGATTAAGCCGTGATCGATGTCGGGTCTCTAAAGGCAGTTTGAGTTATCATGGGCTAAGACTCGAGCACTGAAACACGGTAATCATACCATGGTGGACTTTGTCAATCTTAGATTTGAAATCTATTAAACAAAGGGAAATTTTTTTTTAAAAAAAAAAGGAGCGGAGACGGAGAAAGCCATGCATTGAAGAAATTTATAATGGTGGCTAAAAAGAAGTCATCAAAACAAATCCCAGAAATCCGTTCACCGGCAGCTTTGTCCTATCGTAAGCATCACATCACATAACCCCGTCTTTCTCTCAAGGTTTTTTCCTATAAAGCTCGCCACACCTTCCTCAGTTTATCTCCTAAGACATCATCTTCTCTTTAGCTAGCTAAAGAAAGAGAGAGAGAGAGGGAGTAGAGAGAGATGGGACGGGCTCCATGTTGTGATAAGGCTAATGTGAAGAAGGGACCTTGGTCTCCTGAGGAGGATGCGAAGCTAAAGGCTTATATTGAGGAGCATGGGACTGGTGGCAACTGGATTGCACTGCCTCAAAAGATTGGTTAGTAATATACCTAAACGCTTCCTTTCCTTTCTTGATATGTTGTTTTTTCTCTAGGATAAAGTTTTTATTTTTGAATGGATTCTCAAGGACAAAGTTCATCTTTGCTTTTAAAACATATACCTTTCTTGATGTAAGCTTTTAGAACATAGATCGGGAGAGAACATTACTAAGTTTGGCGAGTCTTGAATTCAATGACATACTTTCTTAATCCATCGCTTCCTGTGCGGGAATAGGAGAGAGCTTTCTTGGATTATTAGCTAGGAACATGAGTTAGGGTTAGGATGGAAGGGCTGGTGATGATGCATCTTGAATTGCTCAAGAAAGACGAGGGTGAAAAGAAGGATGTATGAAGTCATATACCACCTTCTTCTTTCCGTATCCAGGAAAAGGTCCATTTTTTTCTTTAGTTTATCCAATTTTTAGAGAGAAAGAGAGAGAGATTTATGTCATTCAAATATTTTTCCCTTCACTAACTTAGGGAAAAAAATGAGCGGGTTAAGACCTAGCTAGAAGCCTTGTTTTAATTAACACACAGTGATAACTGTTGCAGGTCTGAAGAGATGTGGGAAGAGTTGCAGGCTGAGGTGGCTTAATTATCTGAGGCCAAACATCAAACACGGTGGGTTCTCGGAGCAAGAAGATCAAATCATCTGTAGCCTCTATATTAGTATTGGGAGCAGGTGACTCATTTTAACTCTCTCTTCTCTACTCTCTAAGCCCCTCGTAGCTATAGCATACGAGTTTTTTGCATCATTCGCAATTATGGCTAATTACAACCTAAATTTCATGCATCAGGTGGTCAATAATTGCAGCCCAATTGCCAGGGAGAACAGATAATGACATCAAGAACTACTGGAACACTAGGCTGAAGAAGAAACTCCTCGGAAAGCGAAGGGATTCGCCGCCGTCTCGCCGCCTCTCTATTAACCAAGATACAAATGAGGAAACCAATAGGATTAGCCCTGACACATCTTCTCAAGCTTTGAGCACATCGGCTCTTGAAAGGATGCAACTCCACATGCAGCTCCAAGGTCTCTACAATCCCTTCTCTTTCTATAACAACCCTGCACTGTGGCCCAAATTCCATCCCTTGCGAGATAAGGTCTTCCCTATCCAACAAACTGATGCCAATACTATTGCTGCCACCCCGGTGCAACAAGCCTCCGATGCCACCATGATTGAGCCCTCTGGTCAAAACTTGTTACCGGTCAAACCCAACATGCCGAATCCCATGAATGCTTATATGCATGAAGATCTGAACCGCTCTACGTTAGGGTTCCCTTCGCCTTCAAGCTCTCGTACTCTCAGCATGGACAATTCCAACCCAAACTTCAATGCAGCTGCTGTGGGACTTCAAGACGAGCTCCATGATTTGCTTTATGGGAAGAACGAGTGTTTCGGCAGGCAGGAAGAGCAACAACAAACTGCGCTGGACTGTTTCAAAGATATGAACGGTGACAAGGAGAGCATGAATTGGTGGGCAACCAATGGTTTTGACGACAAGTCATTAGCGGGGACCTGGGACTTTGCTTCCAATCTCCAGCCTGATTTGCTTCAGGAATATGGGTTAGGGTATGATCTATAGCTTTTGTTTGAGCCGAGCTTTAATTAGGAGTCTGGTCTTAGTGATTAATTCTGCATGAAGAGTCCAAAGACTAATGGTGTAAATGTGTGAATAATAGTGTATTGATTGGTCTTCTTGCTATAAGACGATCATCTAGTTTTAAGAATTTCTTTTCACTCCTCGTTTCTTCTTCTTAAATCATAATTTTCCATCTCTTTTAGAACCAATTGTTGACTTGAGTACTAAAGAGACTTTTGAATGAAGAATCTGAGTATTAGGTTTCAATTGTCTGGTTCCTTGCAACTGTTTCCTTTTTGTTATGAGATTCCATGTGATAACATGCTGTAGCCATTGCAAGCTCGCATGCTCCCTTAACAACGATTATATGAAGCCACGTTTCCTTTTTGAATAAATAAATGCACCTACCTGCAGCTTTGTACTGCTAAACTACGTGGTATTGCAGACTTCCTTTTTTTCTCCCCTCGTTATGTTCTGTCACATACTGGTGTCTTGGAACTTTTCTGCTGTGGTTGGTTTCTGTTGCAGTTCTTTTGTTTCAACCTTTTCTTCTCTTGTTATGTTCTGCTAAATATGGTTATGTCTGAGCTTTTTTCCACTTGTTAGGTTCTGTTACATGGTGTATTTGAACTCAAGGGAGGAATATTGATCATAAGGACTAAAATATGCTTCCCGCACCTGTCACCCACCATGCATTCTGTAACTTTCCTTTTATCTTAGAACATGAACCCAAGCTACTGAGCACCAGACGAATACCTTCCTCTTAGCTGCTATAGTCTGATGATGCCATGCAGGTTGGTCCGCCCAGAGAATACTAGCTAATTTGCCTTCTACAGTTCATGTAAGGTTCAGTTACATTTGATTAAACAGCATTAAAAGTTCAATATTTTCGATATGAAATCATCTACAACCCACAAGAGTAAACCTTGTTTTTCCCTTATCTAATCTTCAAAATAGCATCATGTATAACCTGCATGTAATTAACTAAAATTGATTAAAGCTAGCTCTTTATTTTTTTGAACAGTACACTCAATATTATTACAACTATGAGATAATTAATATAGTTTATACAGGAGTTGGATGCCCATCATTAATTAGACTACCAAAAATTTTGGTTATGAGCTTTGAGCTAATAAATTCTTTTTGAGTTACTAGACCCTTTATACTTCATATTGCTGTCTCATTTGAAATGATTAAAGCCGACAAGCTAGCTTCTTAGGTTCCTGTTGTCAATTATATCTAGTACCTAACGATAAGCTGACCTTCTATGCATTTAATTGCTAATCTGAAGCAAAGGAAGGCTCCTAGAGCTAAGATGGTTTCAAACTAGTAACCTCAGGGATCGTAATACTACGTGCTTGGCTGGCCCTTCTTTCCCCTCTTAACCTCATAGCCATGTTGATCAGTACCGGGAATTTATCATGCAGGCACTAGTTGGATTTTGATACCTCAAATTCGATTCATAATAGAAACGTCCACAGTAGCTAAATCGAAGATGAAAGAGATCCACAGGCATGGCAAACAGCCACACACAGGCCTGCAGGCTCGGCCTGTGGGCACCCAATAGCACAGCGTGCAAGCCCACAGCATGCGGGCGTCGACCACCATGCGGTCCACGATGTTGAAATGTGCCTAAGCATTTCGCATAGTCTACGGGCCGTTTTGTGCAGTCCACGGTCCATTTCGTATGGTCTATGTGTGGTTTACATGTGGGAAGGCACAATCCAACGGCTGAGGATGTTGATCGGGTGCTGTTTTGCATGATTAAATGGTCAGAAATACGAGCGGGTGAGATCAGACGGTCAGAAGGGATTTTTGAATGCAAACAGGCGTATGGATGTGATTTGAGACTCCATTTGGACTCTTTAAAAGGGCCTAACTACCTGTGGAAATAGAGAGTGTAGCCTTAGGGTCTTGGTGAGCGACAAAGGATTTTCTTTGAGGTATTTTGAGAACATTGTAAGGATCAAGTGCTTCTTATTGAGAGAGAGATTGATGTATGAAAGTTGAGAATGTATGATCTCCTCTTCTATTTGTTCTTTCTTTTATAGTAAAGTTTGTATGCCTTGTGGAGGTAAGTCTTGAACTGATTCACATATTTGATTGTATTCTTTTTATTACTCTTCTTTTTTCCTGTTGTGATATCGATATTGTCATATGGATTAGCGATCTTGGGTAAGAGGATCCATATTCCGCACTCGTGAGGGATCCTTCCCAATAAGTGGTGTCAGAGTACGTGGTTGTCCAGATTGTGACGGTGTTGATCGAGGTTGAAGAAGATGGAGAAGATAGGCTCAATCAAAGTAGAGATCAACCGATATGATGAGAAGAACAATTTCTCCCTATAGCAAGTGAGGGTGAAGGATGTGCTCATCCAACAAGGGTTGATTGATATTCTCTTATGCATGGAGAAGCCGACTACCATAAAGGAGAAGGATTGGAGATATCTCCAGATGCAGGTGGTGAGTACGATCCGCTTATACTTAATAGATGATGCGGTATGCATGTGCTTTGCGAGACTTTCGATGGTAACGAGAACAAAGCTCGAAAAGATATACATAGTGAAGTCTCTCACCAATGTTCTCTTTCTCTGAAAATAGTTCAACCAGCTGTGGATGAATGAGGGATAAAGCATGCAAGAGTATTTCAGCAACTTTCAGAAGATCCTCACTAATTTTCTCAATATTAGTGAGAAGGTTGAGGAGAAGACTAAGGCGTTGGTCTTGTTTTCATCACTTTTCTCTTCTTTTGAGTCATTGGTGACTGCTCTTTTTTTTGGAGAAGAGCACCATCAAGATTGATGAGGTCACTTCGACTATGGCAGTGATTGAAGATGATGGTGGTAGAGGATCTAGATCCAAGTCGAGAAACTTCAGCAAGATCAGATCTTACAGATATGATGAGTTAAAGCATTGAGTCAGAGATTGCTTACAGTTCAGAGATCAGACGAAGACTACAGCGGTGGCGATGGCAGTCCAAGATAGTGATATAGATAAAAATGATGATGTTCTTCTGGTGACTGATGAGATATCTACTTTTTTTTCACAGTGGATGATGGTCGACGGGTGGGAGGGGATGGAGGAGGCAGCCGGTAGTTGGCCGGCAGCAGTCAACAGCGGATGGTCAAAAAGTGATCAATGCATGGTCAATGCCTCTTATGGGATTCGAACCTGGGCACTTGTCCAGGTTCGATGCTTCACTTTACCAATGAGCTACCCTTGCCTCAGTGCTTTAATCTCTTTTTTTATATATATTTATACTCTTCTCACTTTCCTTCTAAAAGCCGTAACTTTTGATCCAAAGGTCGGATTTAGGCAATTTTTTTTTTTGATTTCATATAACATTTTGAGATCTACGTAGCTGCAATGATGATTTTATGAAAAAAAATCATTTTATTCCTCAAATTGGAGTTTTAAAAAAAATTAGTTGATACTTACAAATAATTTTAGATGATTACATAAATCTGTAATAGTGAAATCAAATTTTATGCATATCTTCATCATTCATTATCTAAATAATTATCGTTAGAGTATCATCACAAAAGATCACTTCGATCGGATAGTTCTAGCTATGTCGATCATTAAAATTTGATTTCAATGACCACAAATGATCGCACAATGATCTAATAAATAGAGACCACTAATGGGTCTACAAATTTACGACGATAATCTCGATGGTATTTATAGCACACTATCAAAATTTTACTTCAATCGACATCATTATCATGATCAATTTAGTATGAAATTATTTCAATTGTTAAATAAAAAATGACTGATCAAAAGGTGAAACGATGTCCGATGAAGATACTTTTTTTGATAAATAATCTTTACTACTATTTTATTTATTTATACGGTAGTGATCATAAAATTCAAATCGTACATATATGAATGATCTAAAATTATATGTCACTTGCTACTCATTCTTAAATTCTTTAAGTAATTGTACTTGTACTTTTGTAAGATGTATTCAAGTAGATTCTAACATATATGCATGATTTAAATTTTATGATCATCACCGTACAAACGATTAAAGTATTAACAAAGATAATTTATCCAAAAAATTATCTCAATCGGATGTCGATTGGCCTCTTGATCACTCACTTTCCATTTAACAGTCAAAATTATCTTATGCTAAATTGACCATGCTAATAATGTTTGATTGAAGTAAAATTTTGATAGTATACTACAAATATCTTCAAAATCATTGTCACAAATTTTTGGATCTATCAATAATCTCTATCTATCAGGTCATCGTATGGTCGTTCATGATCGTCGAAATTAAATTTTAATGATGAACATAGCTAGGGCTACCGGATCAAGGCAGCCATTTGTGATGATACTCTAATGATAATTATTTAGATAATGAATGGTGAAGATGTGTTTGAACTTTGATTTCACTATTATAGATTTACATAATCATCTAAAATTATTTGTAAGTATTGAGTAAATTTTTTTAAAACTTCAATTTGAGGGATAGAACGACATTTTTTAGTAAAATCATCAAAATCATAGCTACGTAGATCTCGAAAAGTTATATAAAATCAAAAAAAAAAAAAAAACTTAAATCTGATCTCTAGATCAAAAATTATGTCAAAGCTTTTACCTGTCGCAATGGTTATTCATAACCATTGTGGTAGGTCCGACCTATTATAGCAGTTATTACGAACCACTGCGGTATATCGGACCTACCATAGTGGTTATCGTAACCACTATTGTAGGTCCAACCTACGGCAGCGATTATTACGAACCACTGCGGTAGGTCATACCTACTGCAACGGTTACGAATAACCACTGTAGTAGGTGAGCCTATCATAGCAGTTATGAATAACCACTACCGTAGGATCTATGATAGCGATTTTAAAAATTACTGCTGTATAAGCACTGTCATAGCTTTTTTTTATAACAGTATTCGTATCATATTTATTGCAGAAGGAAGCTGTTTGACTCTCTAGAGTGCAGTGAGGACACTGTTCATCTATCGGATGGATCGAGTTGTGCGATCAAGGACATTAGGACTATCAGCTTACAAACCCATGATGGAGCAGTAGTGAAGAGATTGGATAAGATCCGATATATATCCAATTTTAAGAATAATTTAATTTTACTGAGTAGACTGAATTCAAGCAACTATAAGTGGAGAGCTAATAATGGAATCCTGAAGATTTTGCATGACAATAAAGTTATGTTGAAGGAGAAGAGATATAGAGGATATTACCTTTTGACAGAGAGCTCAACACAAGGTAGAGCTTTAGGAGCAGTGGAAGCTCAAAACGAGGTGGAGCTCAAGGTGCAATGGATTGGATATGAGATGAGAGACTCAGAAGGATGACAGACGATGTCGCAGGGTGAAGTTTCTATTACCACAGGAGGTTACCTCGAGCAGGTCTCAGGTCAAGTAGGTCACAGCATATGATAGAAATAGGATCGAGTGGCTTGGCTTGACTCCCATATTTGTCCATCCATGAGCAGTCAGACATATGCCCTGGGACATAAGGGCAAGATCATTCAGAAGTGTTCAAAGTTATATGAAGGCTGAATGTCGAGTCGAGATGAAGATTGTTAGATTTTGACATCTCGAATTCGATTAATAGCAGAGAACTCACAACAGTGAAGCTCAAGATGGAGGAGACCCATAGCCACGTACAGGCCCACAGCTCAACCTGCGGGCACCCAGGCCTGTACTATGCAGGCCCGCAATGCGCGGCCCAAGATGCACGGACCACCATGTGGTCCACTGCACACCCACATGTGAGGCATACGGTGTAGTTCCATGGCATGGAAATGCACCCAGGCATTTTGTACGGTCCACAGATCATTTCGTGTGGTCCATGGGCCATTTTGCATGATCTACGTGCAGTCTACGTGCGGGAAGACGTGATCCAATGGCTGAGGGCACTGATCGGGTGCTGTTTTGCACGATCGAATGGTCAAGAATGCGAGCAGACGAGATCAGACAGGCAGAAAGGGTTTTTGAGTACAAACAGGAGTATGGATGCGATTGAGACTCGATTTGGACTCTTTAAAATGAGCCTGACGGCCTGTGGAAACAAAGAGCGTAGCCTGAGGGCCTTGGTAAGCGGCAAAGGATTTTCTTTAGGATATTTTGAGAGCATTATAAGGATGGAGTGCTTCTTATTGAGAGAGAGAATGATGTATGAGAGTTGAGAAGGTGCGATCTCTTCTTATATTTGTTATTTCTTTCATAGTGAAGCTTGCATGCCCTATGGAAGTAAGTTCTGGATTGATCCACGTATTTGATTATGTTCTTTTTATTTTTCTTCTTCCTTTCTATTACGGTATCAATATCGTCATCTGGATTAGTGATCTTGGATGAAGGGGATCCGTATTCTGCACTCGTACGAGATCTTTTCCAACAGCACTCTGGCATCATCATTTGCATTTGGAGAAGGCATCGAGAATATTGCACTGAAGCTTGAAAATTTTTGAGCCTCTTGATGACTGTTGAGGTAGAAAATAAAAGATAGAAGCGATCCAAATAATGGTATTTTTTTTATGAGAAATAACATAATTTTGGGTGTTGCCAGCATCTTCATCACCATTGCTCAAACCAAGTGAACTTGACACCAGCCATGAACCCAAGCCCAGTTTATAATCTCAAGCCCAAAATTTTGATTCGTTAAAGAAATTAAGAATGATATTGGTAGAGAGGTAGGTTTCGAGGACCAAATTAATCCATAGGATATCTCTAGTGGCTTCTTGGTTAACGTTGTTCAACCTGAAGAATGTTAACTTGTGCTCCATAGTTGGACTGTATCTTTCGATCACATTGAAGGAGGATTCACCTTCTTTCGCACAAATCTATTGTTGAATCGTACAATAGCTACTTTGAAATCTATGCAAATAAATGGATGAAGAAATTTGGAGTGCTTTGATATCTATGTCTGGAGTGCTCCAATGGTGGATATTGCAAAAGAAGATCAGCCATTCTTTCTTTCGTGTGAAAGATACAACTTGACCCTCCATAGAAAGATGAAGATTAGCATAATATGCTTATCAGTTGAAAGAGGTATCACTATTATTAGATCCAGACTGGCATTCACATTCTCTCTGTAAAATTTGTTGTTTGTAGCTCTGGTGTAGAGTTTCTTTAAAATCATTGTAGACAAGTATTAGATTGGCATATGTTGTGAATATAAACGAGGAGTTTTGCCCAAAAAGAAATGATAGCGGCTAAAACAAAATGAAAATGGGTATCCGCACAAGTCAGCAAATAATTTACCAACTTTAGGTCAAGGATCCCCAAGTAATGAGCGATATTGATCCACCTGCTTAAATAACCACTTTCTATTATTATAGCATCTCATTTTTGAATTATGTACTTCGCTCATTTTTCTTGCTAGGAGCAAGAATTATCCAATGAGCATGTATTAATTAAAATTGGTATCGCACAGTTGGCAAGTACTGCTGACTTCAAAAGTAATTCCTAATCTACTATTGATCAGGATATTTTTCAAAATTAATTTGACTTGGTTAAAGCTTAAAGCATTTTCTCCATTTCAGTTACCATATATATGCACTCCTTTTTCTACATTTGTACTTCTCTTTTTCTTACCATGAGTGCGAGAATTGAAAGAAGAAATTGATGTGTACTTATCGCATGTTTTTACACTGACTTTATGTAGATTTGCGGCATGGTACATTGCAATCCGTCAGATTTAAGAGATTTTCTAAAAAAAATTAAAAGTAGTTGCAGAAGTTATTTGTTACATTATTATTTTTTGTTTTGTACTTGTCTGTTATAACTAGAATAAAGTCAATTAACAATCTAAAGATGTATTTTTGATAAATAGATGTGCATATATACAGTTAGGAGGACTTCATATAAAGCTGTGATGGTCAGATCCTACCGCCTCCCCTTCTCCCTGCTGCTTCCTCCCATCTCTTAGTTTGTGAATCATAGCTACAGTGATTTCCAATTCCAACTTAGATAATTTTCTAACTATTTTATTCCATGTCTTAGAGCTCTCTCAAGTGGTGCCCTCCGTTATTGGGACTCCAAGAATGAAGCAATGCAATCCTCGTATTGAGGTAGAGCTGCAAAGCAACACCCGCCGCTGACCAATCGAGTGCCTCAACCAATGGTATGTAGGGTTCGGCATTGATCCATCTCTTTAAGGATCATTTTTTTTCTTTGGTTAAGATGATTCTATTGCTTATAATATTTGTTTTTCTTTGTGTGGTACATTTTCAAACCTTTTTGATGTCTTTATTTCATTACGTTTCTTTACCATCCAAGTTGATGCAAATTAAAAAATAAAGCTATTTGTCATTTATTGCTATATAGAGTTTAATGTGATCCTTTTTTTAAAAAAAATAATAATCTTCAAGATTTAGAGGGAGCATTTGTGTTACAATGTCTACATATGATTTACGGTTATCTTAATTATGTATTTTGTTGCAATGGTCCTATTTTTATACTCATGTAAGTTTCATCTAACAAGTATTGGAGAGAGTACTAGTTGGTGATCAGTCTGGCATAGTATGGGCTCATATTCAACTAGGTGTATGGATATAGGAAGAGATGGATAAAAAGAGAGAGAAAAAGAGAGAAAAGAGGAGGATGAGAGAAACCCTAACCCTAAATCCAAAGAGAGATAGAGGTGGGGAGAGGGAGAGGGAGGAGAAAAGGAAAGGGTGAGGGAAAGCCTAACCTTAACCTGACCCTGAGAGAGAGGCAAGGAGAGACTTATCAGAATGAAGGCTGGGGGAGACCATCACGAGCAAGCAGGGGAGAAAGTGAATTGAAAGCAATTGATTTCATTTTAAAAGCTAGGCCAGAGGCAGTTGAAGCAAAATGGCCTCCTTTCATTACAAAAGCCTGAACCATGTTGATTTTTAACAAGTTCAGTTTAATATACCTTAAATTGGTTAGTTTGGTGATAAACCATATATTCATATTTCTAACAAGACTCAATAAGACAAATAAATAGAAAGCCATCAATTATAAGTTTATAACTCTTCCGGGCATCATTATAACCTAGTCATAACACTCCTTTTCCATTGGAAAAAGGTTCAATGTTTGAACCTTTTGTTTCTATGGATCTATTAGTAGTAGTCGCACCTTCTATTCACAATAAAGAAAAGGGAGAACAATTATAACTCTTATGTACTTTTATATATGCTAGAACATTCCACAAATTATCCATATCATGAATACTTAAATCATTCTTGTCAGTTGATATCTTTAGGAATAGCAACCAATGTTAGATCTTGTTTGGGATTGCCATTAGTAGTAGAATTTTTGAAGCTTTTGAAAGTAAAATTTTTGAAAATAAAATTTTTATAAAAAGTTATTTGTTGTTTGATAACTATATTTATAAAGTACTTTGAAACTTTAACATATGTCTGGTAAGCAAAATAAAAAAAAAATATTTTTGTTATGATAAAATAATAATAAAAGATATTACATGATATTATATAATAAAGAATAATACGATATAATTTTATATATTATTATATATCAAAATATTATTATATTATATAATATTATTATCATATAATATAACATAATATTGTAATATATTATAATACAATATAATTATAACTATAACATAATTTACAATGTAATATGATATATTGGTTATAATCTAATCTAATAATAGATTATAATATAATATAATATATTATATTATTATATTCAATTAACAGTGATGAATATTATGGTTGTTTGGGCACTTCTGTAAGCCTTGCAACTCTATCGAGTAATGCCTGAGTCGCAGCATTAAGGTCCGATGCAAATTGAGCAAAGGCAGCCACTTCACGATGTTGTGCCAATTCTAGTTTTGAATTACCACGGACTTGTTTCATAGCTCTCAATTGAGCGACAAATCCAACGTGACTGACAAATAAGCAAATGTTAATAGATATATAATATAATTATCTTATATTATTATAATATAATTATATTATTATTACTAAAATATTATTATATTATATTATATTATTATAATATAATACTATTACAATAGATTATATTATATATTTATAACATAAATATTATTATATTTTAAAATATTATTTTATTATGTAATACTATTATCATATAATATAATATTATACTATATTATAATATTATTATAATTATAATATAATATATAATGTAATATAATAAAATAGATTATAATCTAATTTAATAATAAATTATAATATAATAAATTATATTATATTTGTCACGCCTCCGACCCGAGATTGTGAATCGAGGGTCATGGCAACCGCCGCATACTCATAGAAAACTATTCCTATAAGTATGCAAGGCATCTTATCATGTTATCTTAAAATAACAGCGGAATAATTAGTCAATAATTTAAATCCAAAACATAACGACCTAATTTTTTTTTTAATGTCTCAATAAATTCAACAATGATTCATAGTCCTTACATCAAATTCAATAAGACTTTCAACCGAAAATAAAAGTATAGAGATTCTGCTTCTGATCACTCTTCCATTCATATCTTGTATCATCTTAATTTCTCAACATCTGTAAAAACAGTAACATAGGAGGTAATGAGCTAGACAGCCCAGTAAGCAATGATCACTTTCAACAGATTTTATCAGGCATTTAAGTAAATAATAATTTATAAAAAATAAGCATATAGAGTTCATTAATTTGAAATCAATTTTCAATTATGCAATATAATTCATGCCAAATTCATTTCTTTTTTGAAAATTCAAGTTTCTTTCCAGATTTCAATTTCTTTTGTTCTTCAATTCTTTTCGTCAACCATGAGCTATGACCATATTTTTCCTGTGGCAGGGTCATAACACCGTGTATCTTCTTGCGGTGAGCTACGAATCATTTGGCAGCAAAGTCCTTCGGAACCGCTGGTCTCTCTGACGGTTTGTCGCTGGTCTCTCTGACGACGTAAACACTCAGAACAAATCAATTGCCAACGTATATGCCTCCATTGACGGGATCTTTTACATAGTCAGGTTGTCAATTCATAATATTTCTTATATCATAATTCTTCATAAATCATATTTCATATTCTAATGTCGATAATAAAACATATAATCATGTAGTATCGAAATCAATCAATATAATACATCATGAAATCAATATGTTCAATCATGCTTCATCATAACATTTCAAATAAGATATTTTCATAATAAAATACCATTCATCCAATTCATGTATCGTTTCACAAATCATGTCAGAAAAATACATTATAATTTATCGATAAATCTAGAAAAAGTGAAACATTACTTACCTCGAACGCATTCCAATAAATCCACATAATTCTATAAATTTTTTTCCAAAAATTCTGTTCATAGATCATATTGCGATATCCCATGATCAAACATCCACAATCCTATACAGAATCAATTTCAATAATTAGAAATAATACGAATATCATATTTCAACGGCTTAGATTGGGTCCGATCATCTAATTTCATCGAATCAAAATCTAATTAGGACCTAAATGATCCAAAGTTTGACTATCAGATCAAATCGGATAAGAAGTGATAGGACCGAAGTTTCTTCATCGATTTTATAAAATCAAATGGAGAGAGAAAATTAGAGGAGAGAGAATTTATGAAGTACAATTCGAATTGATCAGGTGACATAATCCAACATTACGATGGGTCCAATATCTCGATTGGTGAAATCAACATGATCAAATCAAGTCATGACTAGATCGAAATCATGGATGATCAAATCTAAAGATTCATGGTCTGATCAAGGTGGGTGCCAATACGCTGTCTGAGAACCATGGATCAGGGTTCTTCATTAGAATCAGATCAGGACTATTAAAAAAAATTTCTTCATTCACTAACCTTTTTAGAGAGAGAATCAAGAGAGAGAGAGAATATTTTAGAGAGAGAAAATTTTAGAGAGAAAAAATTCATCTTAGACTTCTCAAACGATATGATTCAACAAATTCGATCGATCAGATCAAATAATGCTAAAATTATCATATGGACAATTCAATAAGATCATGAGAAATAAACTCTAAAAATATCTGATTTGATCAAAGTGGATGTCGGTGTACCGTCCGACGATCACAAATCAAAAATTTATCACGAGGATTATTTAAATTCATCATCATTCTTCTCAAAATTTTAAAAATCTTAGAAGAAAAAAATAATCTAGAGGGAGGATTCTAGAGAGAGAAAGTAGAGAGAGAAAGTTCAATTCTAGAGAGAGAAAATACTAGTTCAAGCTGAAGAAAGAGAGGAAAGAGAGAGAAACTTTTTTTCTTATATTTTATTATTTATATCATTATTTATTAATTAATTTATTTTATTTTTTCTTTCTTCTTTTCTTTCTTTCTTTATTTTTTTGCTTTTTCTTCACGGAAGAGAGAGGAGAAAATCCTATTTATTATTATTATATTTTTTTTCTTCTTCTTTTTCTCTTTTTTTTCTTTTCTTTTCCTTCTTTTTCTTTTCTTTTTCTTTTCCTTTTCTTTTTCTTCTTTTTCTTTTCTTTTTCTTCTTCTTCTTCTTTTCTTTTTCTTTTTCCTTTTCCTTCCTTCTTCTTCTTCTTTCTTCTTCGGGCTCTTCCCTGGCCGAAACAGGGAACCGGCAAGTCCCCTCGGTGGCTGGCCGGCCGGTGGTGCAGCCGATGTGGGGCGGTCGTCGGCAGGAGGGGGGGCGACCCGCCGCCCAAATGAGCCCAAACCGGTGGCCGGCGACGACCACCGGCACTTAAGAAAAATCAAAAGAAATCGAACCCCCTTTTTCATGAAAATCTGATGACTCTGGTCGCCGATGAACATGCATACTGACACGGAAAGGAAGGGGGAGAAGAGAGGAAGGGGAGGAGACTTACCTCTGACGCCGACGAGGCTTTTCCGGCGAGCAATTTGGACGGGCACAGGTCGATCTTCCACGGTGGTTTTCTGGCGATTACCGTCGATTAAGCTTAGGATCTTCGATGGAAAGGAGAGAGGAGGGATCCCCTCCTTAAATAGAGCTGGAGGAAGCTCTTTTCCGACTCCGATTGAGAGCCGGCGAGAGGAAGAAGAAGACTCCCTTTGGGAGTCTTCTCCTCTGTTTTCTTTTTTTTTTTTTGGGCTTTGGCTGATTTTGGGCTAGGATTGTTGCATGGGCCGGGCATCACATTCTTTCCCTCTAAAAAAAATTTCATCCTCGAAATTTTTCTTGCTTGAGTCTTCATAATTTCTTACTTGAATCTCATCCATAAATATTTCAATATTCTAATTTTTGGTATAAATTCATTCTTAAATCATTTCATAAGAAAAAAGTCGGTACATCAAATATCGATCTGAAATGGAACCATCCATTTTCTTATTTATCAAGATCAACATCTCAAAGATTTTCAATATTTCAAGATTTCAAAATTATGATCTCATTTCTTGTAAAAATTAATGTTCAATATCTTATGACTCAAATTAAAATCAAATCTATCTCTTGTGAATAGAAGAAGATCAATATCTCTATTCTTACATAAGAACTTCATTCATCATCATTCATTTATTTATTTTTTTAAATATTATCCATTCTTAATTTCAACCCATCATAAGATAGGAAAAACATACTTATGTGAATCATATGATGACATCCCAAATCAATCAAAATTCAAAAATATTTTCTCTTATTCATACTTTCAAAGGTTGAAGATTTATCATTTCAATCTCATTCTCGAACTTTTGATATTTTAATTCTCGATACAACTTCATCATTAAGTCATTTCATAAAGATCAATATTACTATTGTTGATTGAATCAATATCACTATTTCTAGTCATCGAAATTTTTTTTTACTCAAACCCTCAAACTCTTAAATATTCTAATTCTTGAAACAAATTTTATCATTAAGTCATTCCATAATAAAAATCAATAACTCAAAATTTGATCTAAATCAAAACTATATTTTTCTTATAATCAAAATCAATGTCTCTATTCTAAGTAAGTATATCAATTTTCTTTATCTAAACATTAACAACTCTTAATTAATCGATTCATTATTAAATTAAATTATAAATAACTCCAATCCATCTTTTGTAGAACCATCGTCAATATCAATAGATAACCTCAATCTTTTTCATTTAGTCAGAGAAATAATAATAATCAAAAGAGTCCACACTTCAAATTTTATTATACCCTGGAGATAAATATTTGAGTATAATAATCTAAGATCAAAATCATTATTCGATAAATCATCTCAAATTCTTTCTAATAAATAGAGAATTATAAAATTTAATTTTAGGAGAAAAAAAATTTATCTCTAAATATTCTAAATCTAAAATCAAAAATCAAGAGTCCACTCATCCTAGAATTAGGATGCTAAATATTTTTGTAGCATAGTAGGTAGAAGCACTACTTTTAAAAATCACATTAGGATATCTAAAATAATTTAAAATTTTAAAATATTATTCTTTCTAATATCAATAAATTTTTTTTTGTATCAAACCATATCATCTATCATAATTTTTTAACTCAAAGGGTCAACATTCCTAACTTACTCAAAGTAATCCAGATTACCATGCTTCCACTGCGCACTCTGATTTAACAATCAAAATTAATTAGGTTCACCAAAAAAAAATTTTGATCAAATTATTTCTTTATCTTATCAACAGAAAATATCTAAAATTTTAAATTTCAATTGAAGTCAAAGATTAACTTTCGATTCTCATTCATACTTTTACTGGTGTACAATAATCTTGATTAACCCTTGAGTCCAATATCATATTTAAACCATCATGTAGATTTACTATAATCAATATGAATCAAATCTTAATTCTCATATCAATTCAATTCAAAAATTTTCAAACCAAAAATCCTTATTAGTCAATTCAACGAAAAAATCTTTCGATGCTCCATCAAATTTGGACATAATCAGAATATATAAGAATTTTAAATCATTATATTATATATTTTTTTTTTCTAAAATTTCTATCATCAGGATCTTCAATATCTATCAAATATCCTTTCATAACAATCATACAAGCTTAAAAAAAAACTAAATCTCCATTTAATAGTAGATTCAATTAGGGACCTCGTTAACAAAAGCAAAGGAACTCCATATCAATTCCTAAATCTAAAATTTCTAAATTATAAATTCACATGGATCCCTTAATCTGAAATAAATATAAATCAGATCTTTTATCTTAATCTAAAGATATCAATTTTTCATTAACAACCTCAACAATAATATCAAAAAATCTCTTGATCAACTTAAATACGAAATTTTTAAATTAAAATTTCATACACATCATGTAGTCTCCAAGAGACATAATAAGATCTATTATCTAGATCTAAGGATGATGATTAAAGATTCCAGTACGATAAATATTCTACAACCTCATAATCGATTTCATCAATAAGAAATAGATTTCTTTGCAATATCCTCAAATATGCATTCATCCTAATATGCCACTTTATATATAATCCACATACCAAATTCAATTTTGATAAATATTACAATCAAGCATCATAAAAGATTTTTCTTAGTCCATCCTGGAACAATATTTTATCGTCAAATCTTTATCTTGCCAATAATAGTCAACTTCTCAACTAGAAGTAATATCATAGTATTATTCTCACATCGAATTTGAACTTACGATTCACTTGAATAACCAATGATCGAATTAATAACTATAATGCATAATAAAATTTTAGGTCAATCCTTTTGTGATTACTTTCGATCAAGACCTAACTAATCATATCATGATCTATAGATTATCTATCATATTTCAAACTCCATATGTCATAATCTCTTGTGATCTTTTTATACAAAATCTCAAGGTTTAATCAAAATTTTTAAATATTTCTCCCACTACAATCATCAAAGATCTACACTATAATGTCCCTGGTGTTTATCCACTTACACCCATTCTATATCTGATTCTATGTTTCATAATTCATCCACTTATGCTCTGATACCACTATAATTGTCACGCCCCCGATCCAAGATTGTGAATCGAGGGTCATGACAACTGCCGCATACTCATAGAAAACTCTTCCTATAAGCATGCAAGACATCTTATCATGTTATCTTAAAACAACAGCAGAATAATTAGTCAATAATTTAAATCTAAAATATAACGACCTAATTTTTTTCTTTAATATCTCAATAAATTCAATAATGATTCATAGTCCTTACATCAAATTCAATAAGACTTTCAACCGAAAATAAAAGTATAGAGATTCTGCTTCTGATCACTCTTCCATTCATATCTTGTATCATCTTAATTCCTCAACATCTGTAAAAATAGTAAAATAGGAGGTAATGAGCTAGACAGCCCCGTAAGCAATGATCACTTTCAACAGATTTCATCAGGTATTTAAGTAAATAATAATTTATAAAAAATAAGCATATAGAGTTTATTAATTCGAAATCAATTTCCAATATGCAATATAATTCATGCCAAATTTATTTCTTTTTCGAAAATTCAAGTTTCTTTCCAGATTTCAATTTCTTTTGTTCTTCAATTCTTTTCATCAACCATGAGCTATGACCACATTTTTCCTGTGGCAGGATCATAACACCGCGTATCTTCTTGCGGTGAGCTGCGAATCATCTGACAGCAAAGTCCTTCAGAACCGCTGGTCTCTCTGACGGTTTGTCGCTGGTCTCTCTAGCGATGTAAATCCTCAGGACAAATCAATTGCCAACGTATATGTCCCTATTGGTGGGGTCCTTTACATAGTCAGGTTGTCAATTCATAATGTTTCTTATATCATAATTCTTCATAAATCATATTTTATATTCTAATATCGATAATAAAATATATAATCATGTAGTATCGAAATCAATCAATATAATGCATCATGAAATCAATATGTTCAATCATACTTCATCATAACATTTCAAATAAGATATTTTCATAACAAAATATCATTCATCCAATTCATGCATCATTTCATAAATCATGTCAGAAAAATACATTATAATTTATCGATAAATCTAGAAAAAGTGAAACATTACTTACCTTGAATGCATTCCAATAAATTCACATAATTCTATAAATTTTCTTCCAAAAATTCTGTTCGTAGATCATATTGCGATATCCCATGATCAAACATCCACAATTCTATACAGAATCAATTTTAATAATTAAAAAAAATATGAATACCATATTTCAACGGCTTGGATTGGGTCCGATCATCTAATTTTATCGAATCAAAATCTAATTAGGACCTAAATGATCCAAAGTTTGACTATCAGATCAAATCGGATAAGAAGTGATAGGACTGAGGTTTCTTCATCAATTTCATAAAATCAAGTGGAGAGAGAAAATCAGAGGAGAGAGAATTCATGAAGTACAGTTCGAATTGATCAGGTGACACAATCCAACATTACAATGGGTTCAATATCTCGATTGGTGAAATCAACATGATCAATTCAATTCATGACTAGATTGAAATCATGGATGATCAAATCTAAAGATTCATGGTCTAATCAAGGTGGGTGCCAGTACGCTGTCTGACAACCATGGATCAGGGTTCTTCATTAGAATCAGATCAGGACTATTAAAAAATTTTTTTTCATTCACTAACCTTTTTAGAGAGAGAATCAATCAAGAGAGAATATTTTAGAGAGAGAAAATTCTAGAGAGAGAAAATTTTAGTGAGAGAAAATTCATCTTGGACTCCTTAGATGATATGATTCAACAAATCCGATCGATCAGATCAAATCATACTGAAATTATCATGTGAACAATTCAATAAGATCATGAGAAATAAAATCTAAAAATACCTGATCCGATCAAAGTGGATGTCGGTGTACCGTCCGACGATCACAAATCAAAAATTCATCACGAGGATTATTTAAATTCATCATCATTCTTCTCAAAATTCTAGAAATCTTAGGACAGAGAAATAATCTAGAGGAAGGATTTTTAAAGAGAGAAAGTAGAGAGAGAAAGTCTAATTCTAGAGAGAGAAAATACTAGTTCAAGCTGAAGAAAGAGAGGGAAGAGAGAGAAACTCTCTTTCTTATATTTTATTATTTATATCATTATTTATTAATTAATTTATTTTATTTTTTCTTTCTTCTTTTCTTTCTTTCTTTCTTTCTTTCTTTTTTTGCTTTTTCTTCACGGAAGAGAGAAAAAAAAATCCTATTTATTATTATTATATTTTTTTTCTTCTTTTTTTCTTTTTTTTTTTTTTCTTTTCCTTCTTTTTCTTTTCCTTCTTTTTCTTTTCTTTTTCTTCTTCTTCTTTTCTTTTTCTTTTTCCTTTTCTTACCTTCTTCTTCTTTTCTTTTTCTTTTTCCTTTTCTTTCCTTCTTCTTCTTCTTTATTCTTCGGGCTCTTCCCTGGCCGAAACAGGGGACCGACAAGTCCCCTCCTTGGCTGGCCGACCGGTGGTGCAGCCGGCGTGGGGCGGCCGTCGGCAGGAGGGGGGGCGACCCGCCGTCCGAATGAGCCCAAACCGGTGGCCGGCGATGACCATCGGCACTCAAGAAAAATCAAAAGAAACCGAACCCCCTTTTTCATAAAAATCTGACGACTCTGGTCGCCGGTGAACATGCATACTGACACGGGAAGGAAGGGGGAGAAGAGAGGAAGGGGAGGAGGCTTACCTCTGACACCGACGAGGCTTTTCTGGCGAGCAATTTGGACGGGCACAGGTCGATCTTCCGCGGTGGTTTTCCGATGATTGTCGCCGATTGAGCTTAGGATCTTCGATGGAAAGGAGAGATGAGGGATCTCCTCCTTAAATAAAGCTGGAGGAAGCTCTTTTCCGACTCCGATTGGGAGCCGATGAGAGGAGGAAGAAGACTCCCTTCAGGAGTCTTCTCCTCTGTTTTCCTTTTTTTTTTTTTTTTTTTGGGCTCTGGCTGATTCTGGGCTGGGATTGTTGCATGGGCCGGACATCACAATATGATTATAATATAATAATACTATATTATTATTAATATTATTATATCAAATTATATTTTTATAATATAATAATTCTATAATATATTATATTATATGTTTATAATATATCATGATATTAATTTATTATTATATTATATTATATTTATAGTATAATAATATAATAAGATATGATATAAGATGTAATTACGAGATTTATTAGTAGATATTTCAATCATCGTAAAATTTTATTTAAATTAAAACAGCTTTCTAACATGAGGTAGAAAGTACTTTTAAGAAAAGTTTTAAAATATTTTTTTTTAAATAAATCTTTTAAGCTTTCTAATAAAATCAAAATAACTTTTTAAGTTTTATCAAATATCACTGTACTATTCAAAAATATTTTTGAAAGATAAGAAAGTATTATTTGATCCTTTAAAAGCATAGCCAAACGGGACCTTGTAGGCATCAGGCTTCTTTGGTAAAAGCCACATCAAATTTGGCCATGTACCTCAAGCTGCCCGAGGGTTAGCCTAGAATGCTGGAATCTGTCTAATGTAGGCCAGCAAATTCACGTCAATGGTCCTCCTATTCCCGTATTCTGGCATTTTTCATTTTGTGGTGTTAAGTGATAGTGCCGACACAGTTTTTTTTTTTTTTTTTTTTTTTTTTTTTTTCTTTTTTTTTCTTTTTCTTTTTTTCCGACGTGTGGTGGGGGTGATTTAGCTCTCTTGCTTTTGCTTTCTCAGATGGCTTATAAAAGAATAGGCAGGGCAACAACATTGGTTAACTGTGTCACGCCCCAAATCCGGGACATAACACGGCCATACTATCGAGAGATGGAGCCCACGATAACACGAAGCCAATTCATCATAATCATCTAAAATCCGTCAAATAAAAAGATTCAATTCTATTATTCATCAAATAATCGAACCAATATGGGTTCAGAGCATCTAAATCCAAAAGCAAGTACTAACCCGAATTTAAACATTCATAAATGACTATAAATTCATGATTATAAAATAAATTAAACTTCTGTTGTCAATTTTTTTTTCAGCTTGTTATGCCGATCTTCAAGCTTGGATTCCTTTTGCCGATCCTAACCTTATTTCTCTGTTCAAACAAAAAGAAAAGAATATGAGCTACACTAGCTCAGTAAGTAGACTTCCGCTTCCTTACCGGATCAAGCATAAGTTTTTCATGATAATGCAATATTTAGAAAATAACAGATAATACAAAATAAAGCATTTCATAGAGCATATAACAAAACAAGTTATAAACTCATCATGCATGCATAAATCATGTATATTTCACAATCATGAATCGTAAATCATTTTCATCATGTATTCATGTCATGTTTCAAAATATTGCTCACAGATATTCATGCTAAGGTCACTATTATACCCGTGACAGGGCCATGTTTCTTAATCGACAGAGTTCTTAATTCATGTGCCAACTTTATACCCGCTGGCAGGGCCATGTTTCGTGTGGATGCTAGCTTCGGATGTCGACCTTCCCGAAGGGATTCATTCATAGCCATCTGAGAGCCTTTGAAATCTTTATATCTTTTTCTTAAAGCATACATATACATAGATGGAAAAACAATGAAATTCATGCTTCATAATCATACTATTTTCATAAAACATATTCATGAAATCAATACTCATAATAAAACATGCTTTTTCATATCACATATGCCGATCCTTATTTTATGAAAAATTATGATTTCATCAATAGTAATTCTTTGCATAAAAACATGATCATTTAAAAATAAATAAGGAGCATAGGATCTACTTACCTCGTTCATCTTAGATCTTCGGACTTCGTTAGAAGAATCAGCTAATCCTATTTAAAATATCAAATCATTATCAAATTCTATTCCATAAATATAATAAGATTAAATCATAAGGAAAGAGGATCGTTGACCGAATGTGTCGGACTATCCAGATACCAGGATAATTTAGGATCTTTGATCTGAGAGTCAGATTCAAGTGACTTGATCAAGAAATCGTGAGGTACAGATCGAATTAAAGTCAAGATCAATCAATAGGATTCTTTAATAATAAATTTGAAAGATCTTTGATACGATCAGATGAGGTTGACATACAGCACGGATATCAACGCAACTTCAGATCATCTTGTTAGAGTCAATATGAGCTTCTAAAAGATAAAGGCATGACTCGATACAGGATTCATAGACTTTTTTTTTTAGAGAAAGAAAGTCGGTCATGAGAGAGAAAGTAGAGAGAGAAAGTGGAGAGAGAATCTTCGTATCCTTTAAAAGTGACAATCATGATTGAGATCATCAGAGATCTTATCAAGGTGACTTAATATAGATTGACCATGATTGATATTATCAATTTCGAAAAAGAATCGGATCGGGATCCGATCTACTGCACGAATTTCGGAGCAGTCCCAGATCATCATATTTTCATCTCAAGTTTATCCTAGGGTCTGTGATGTAATCAAAGAAAGAGAATGACCCTAGAGAGACGAAATCCATAATGAGAGAGAAAGGTCTAGAGAGAGAAAATAGGAAGAAAATTTAGAGAGAGAAAATGTAGAGAGAAGGTAGAGAGAGAAAGTCTAATTCTAGAGAGAGAAAGACTTAAGAGAGAGATGAGAAAAACTTTCTCTCACATGTATTTATTATTATTATTATTATTATTAATATATATATATTTCTTTTTCTTTTTCTTTTTCTTTTTCTTTTTCTTTTCTTTTTAGAGAGAGAAAATAGAGAGAGAAGAGAGAGAGAAAGAGGGAGAAAGAGGGGAGAGAGAAAATTTTTCTCTTTTCTTATTATTATATTTTTCTTTTCTTTTTTTTTTTTCTTTTTCCTTTTTCTTTTCTTTTTCTTTTTTTCTTTTTCCCTTTTTCTTTTCTTTTCTTTTCTTCTTCCCGGGCTTTTATTGGGCCGAAACAGGGGACCTTAAGGTCCCCGTGCCTTGATCGGCCGATCACGGCCATCTCATGGCCGGTGGTGGCCGGCGGCAACGGCCGACTCTCCCGGGTTCGAAGAGACCAGGGCCAGCGGTCGGCGTGACCGTCGGTGTCGGAAAATCAGAGGAAAGAGGCGGCGAACAGGGGGTTTTCTTCTCCAACTAAATCCGGCGACACCCGTCGCCGGCCATCGTGCTCACAGGCACGGGAAAGAAGGGAGAGAAGAGAGGGAGAGGAGGGAGACCTTACCACAACCTCCGGTGACCCCCACCGGCGAGAAATCGCGGCGAACACGGGTCGAGGAGTCGCGGCTTCAAACGGGAAAATCGGAGGAAATCTCCGGCAATCGACGGCGACTGAAGGGTTTACCCAAAGAGGAGAGAGAGGAGTTTCTTATAGGGTTCGTCCTAGGGTCTTTCAATGGCCCTAGGACTTCAATTCTTGATCGGAGAAGAGGAAGACTCCGATCGGGAGTCTTCCTGCTCTGTTTTTTTTTTCCTTTTTTTTTTTTTTTTTTTTTTCGGGTGGGCTTTGAGCTGGTTTTGGGCCTCAATTGGGCCGGGTTATCACAAACTGAACATCATAAGCATTTAAGAAAGTGACAATTACACCTTTTGATACAAGTTTTGGAATGTTTGTCATCATGGAAAGACTAGAAAATTCAAATGAAATCAGAGGAAGAATCCATTCCATTAAGCAACAGGAAATATCTGGTCATGTCTAGAAGAACAGTTAATTACCGAGTCCTGAGCAATTTAAGTGAAACAATGAATTGAGCAACTGAATGGTTCCTGTTTTGATGAATTCCAAGAGTAGTTGGAATCTCCTCATATGAATTATTGGTTAGACTGACATAGCTCTAGCGACCTTTTATTGTTGAAATTGTGACATTATTTGCAGAAGAAATGTGCTGCATGTCTAACCGTAAGGCCTCAATTGTCATGTGTCTACCAAAGAAGAAAGCAGGTTGATTTGGTGTTGGTAGAGCTGCAGAACCGTTGCTAAGCATAGAAGAAACAGCAGACATTGTAGGCCGATGTGCCACATTTTCTTGCACACATAGGAGTGCCACATTAATGCATCTTGATAGCTCATTAGCTGGACAGCTATCCCCTAGAGATGGATCCATCAGCTCTGCTTCCTTCCCTTGAGTCCACAGCTCCCATGCCTGAAGTAAAAACATGTCATTATTAAATACAATGTAGGAATTCAGTTATGAGGAGAACTAGTGTTTCTTCTTTGCTTTTTAGCTCACATGTCCTATGAGGTTGAGTGATGGGCCGAAATTGTGATTCCCAGCATTTCTCTTTCCACTCAATATCTCTAGCAGGAGGACTCCATAGCTGAAGACATCAGACTTCACTGAGAAAACACCCTCCATTGCATATTCTGGTGCCATATAACCACTGGACTCCATCATTTAGTAAAAGTGTATATTAGTTGAAGTGAGTATTATGTACTTTTCTTTAGCAATGGGGTGATGCATTGATGAGGCAAGTGTTACTCACTATGTGCCAACAACCCGACGCGTATTTACTTGTGATCTATCCAAGCTGCAGATTCGAGCCATGCCAAAATCAGAAATCTTTGGGTTCATATCAGCATCTAAGAGGATATTGCTGGCTTTAAGATCTCTATGAATAATCTTCAATCGGGAGAACTTGTGAAGGTAGAGGAGCCCTTGAGTTATCCCTTCAATGATATGGAGGCGTCTGTGCCAGTCTAAGAGAGCTCCTCTGGTTGAATCTGATCACATTTGGAATCCATGATGTTAGTAGCTGAAAAATTGTAAAAAAAAAAAAAGAAAAACATACACACAATGATGAGTTACCGAAGATATATTTATCCAAGCTTCCGTTTGGCATGTACTCATATATCAATATCCTTTCTTCTGCTTCAATGCAGCAGCCGAGAAGCCTAACAAGATTTGTGTGTTGAAGTTTCTCAACAAGTTGAATTTCACTTTTGAACTCCTCGAGGCCCTGTCCTGAACTTCTTGACAGCCTTTTAACTGCAACTTCTCTCTCAAACAGCATGCCCTGTGATGGTGATTAATCGCTATCATCTCCTTTATACATCATAAGAATTCTAGTATTTCCTCCCCATTTTACAGTCTTAAATGAGCACAATTTTTCTTTCATGGCCTTTTTGTATCAGATTGGTGTTTGGTTTATTACTCTTAACTACAATCCCTGACATTCATGTTAATGCATATTTATGAATTAGGTGTGCTTGTATATGTATCTGCACATCACCCAAAACACCTTGTTTTAGATTGTATGAAGCCCAAAGGGAAATAAGACATTGCAAAGCATGAATGCTATAAGCATTTTGGGTCTAAATATGATTTTGAGTCCGACAACTTATTCTATTCAGATTTTTTTTGAAAGAAAACCCATCAAAACAATAGATGTTAAGAATTTTTCCTGCAAAAATACATGCATTACATTAGTTTACATCATGCATAATGACATGGGTATATGATGAGCTGCGACAAGATATGATAAAGAGGATAGGATAAGATATCCTAATCGGGTAGATACACTGTTTCATGGGTCATATGTTGTTGCTATGATGGTGTAGTTGAAACAAGTGGATGAACATAGATGCCTATGAAATTAAATCTCACCTTATAAACAGGGCCAAACCCTCCCTCGCCAATTTTGTTAGTGATAGCAAAGTTTTCGGTGGCAGATGTGATGGTGAACAAGTCAAATGATGGCAGTTCGAGGACTTCTCCTGTAGTAGCTTCATGATGGTAGGAGATCCTAGTTGTACCTGATATAGAGTGACCAAATAAGAATACAGCTAGACCAATATTTAACTTAACTCTTTTTATTAGCTTGTATATTCACAGTTACAGCATCCTCATCCATATTTGATCAAGCGTTAAGAATATAATGATGATTTAATCTGATGCCCTTCTGAACTATTCGAGCCTTGGTCCTCTAAATTCCAAGTGTAAATATAAAACATGTGTTTGATGATGATACTTGTCACATGATATTCTTGCCCTAGCTTGAAATAATGTAATAATGTATGAAATAATTTAAGAGGCTGCATGCAGATTGATAAATGTGTTGAAACTTTTTTCAAGTTCATCTTTCACTCAATAATACTCTTGGTTTATCTTGCATTCTTTACACCATACGCAATCCTATTTATCTAGATGACAATCAACAAATAAATAGTTCTGTTCCAAAATAAACAAATAAAGAGTTTGATCTTTCAATTTTAAATTTCAAGAAGTTTGCATTATTTGCATTCCATTCTCCTAAAAAAAAAAAAATGTTTGTATGTGGGCCATTACTATCTTGTTAAAGAAAATTGAAGAGAGTAAAATGAGAGTAATATATCTGGGGAAGATCTACGTAAAATATGGTAACAGATGCACAGAGCAATTTCATATCTAGGTATGCAAATGCAATCAGTTAGGGCAGCCAAATTCACCTAGAATCATTCAATGATTAACAAATTTTAAATGGATATGCAAATTATACTACCAATAGGTTACAAACTAGTGATGCTAGACAGTGTTGTTGCCTGTTGGTGATGACCATGCAACTATTACTTTTCTTATTGCCTCTTTCAAGTCTTGTTTATATATGAATTAATACATAAATGAACCAATAACTTGACATTATCATTTTATTTTATCAATCATTTTTAGTCTTTATATTTTTTGTTGGCCTATATCGCATTTACTTTTTTAATTTTCTCCTAATTCTAAATCCTTTCCCTGCTGCATTCCTTCCAAATATTGTATTTATAATATAATTATGAGATCAACTCATCTGTAGAGGTGAAGCTGTTGTTTTACCTGTTCTCTTTTTCAATCTCTTCCTTATGCACCACATAAACAATACCAACACTAGTAAAGAAGCCACAGCACCAGCCACTGCTCGTAGTCCACCAATGACCCATTTTCGCCTCCTCTTGGTATGTGATGATTGACCTGCATGATTGCCACCAATGCAGCAAATAATATTAGCTTGCCTTCTTTGTTTGCATTTTTTCTCGAGCAGTGACCCATTTCTTTCTTCGATAGAAAAGATTGCCGAACTATATAACAGGCATATGGCGAATTCCATCTAAAGAAACATATTGTCCCTTTTTTTTTTTTTTTGATAGATTTAACATTGAAATGATTCTTTTTTTTTTCCTTTTATTTTTCTTGGAAAAGAAACCATTGAAGTAGACGAGGTTGGCCGCCACACATGCCTCCGGTCAGAAAACTCCACTGTTGATCTGAAACGGTGGCTTGTTTCCATCCTCTTAGTCTACTCCATTCACGTCTAAATCAGGTTAAACCTCCAAATAATTTTGTTTCTAAATGAAAGAAAACGTAAAGGACAATCCATTCAAAGGAATTATTTAGTTCTATAAGACATCTAAATTTCAAACATGGAACCTCCTTCGTTTTAAGGGAATATCCGGGTGCTTTATTTTTCACATGTTTAAGTGTTCACAATCCTCATAGATCATCATTGAGGTCACCTGAACTGTGACCCTAGTCGGGTGACACTCAAATCTTGGCACTATGATGTGCACCTGCCAGGGCCGTTCCTGATATTTTTTAGGCCCGGGGCCAAATAAAAAAAAAATTTCTATTAAAAATTAATATATTTTAAATATTAATTATTATTGAAAAATTAATCTACGTATATTTTGTAATGCAAATTTTTTTATAATTTCTTTGTAATCAATATTTGACAATAATTCTTCTTCAATAGATAGCATAGCTAAACCATTTAATCTTTCCTGTAACATTGTTGATCATAAATATGATTTTAATAATTTTAATTTTGAAAAACAGAAGCAGAGGCAACAGTGACAGGTATGGTCAATAATATTCTATATGCAGTTGATGTATTTGGATAACAATTCATTTCATTAATATAATTAAGTATATCTATAGCAGTATTTTTTTCTTTTGGCATAATTGCTTTTAGAACTTTTAATTCTGAAAATAAATCAATCCCATCAAGATCATAATGATTACCATTTGTTAAAATATTTTGAAGATTAAGATAAAATTTTTTCAAACTTTCTTCATTCAATGAAATTAATATTTTGAAATCAAACAAAAATTCAAAATTATTTTCATATAATTGAAATTGTTCAAACCTATGTTTCAATGAAAAGATAGCTTGATCTACTAAATATAAAAAATAATTAACTCTAAATGATTTTTCTGGTGATTGTTCAATATCTACATTAATATTTTCATCAAATTATCTTTTTCTTTTTACTTGATGTTTTATACGAAATATAGGATCAATTTCCATCTCATTTGCAATTTTCTTAGCTAAAATCATGACAGAAGTAAAGCCAGTCTCTCTATATCTTTCAAAAAATGAAACTAATCCTTTTAACTGATCAATGGCAACATCTATACGCATATCCTTAGATTATAAATTTTTGCTAACTAAATTAACAGTAAATAGTATATCATACCAAATAATCATTCCTAATAAAAATTTAAAATTTTTAAGCTCATGTGTTGCTAAAGATTCAGTTTCACTCTTTATTTTTGAATCCTCACAAATTTCAGCTAATTGATATAAAGCTTCTCTTATTTGTGAAGTTTGAAATCTTATTGCTTTGACGCTCTCAATGCGACTTTTCCAACATGTTTGTGATAATGGCTTTAATGTTAAATTAGGTATATTATCAAGTAAAATTTTTCATCTCTTTGTAGAACCACCAAATGCATTATATATACATTGTATTACACCAAAAAAAGTTTTAGCTTTACTACAAGATAAAGCCACATCACAAAGTGTTAAGTTAAGACTATGACAAGCACATGGTGTATAAAATACTCTAGAATTTATTTCTAATAATCTTTTTTGTACTCCCTAATTTTTTCCTTTCATATTAGATCCATTGTCATATCCTTGTCCTCTTATATCATCAATGTTTAAATCAAGAGTTTCTATAATAGATTGTAATTCATTAAAAAGGTCTAAACCTGATGTATTATCCATTTTTAAAAATTCTAAAAAGTATTCTTCTATTATTATTGGTCTTTTTGAAATATTCACACATCGTATGATCAAAGATATTTGTTCTTGATGACTTGCATCTGGAGTACAATCAAGTATAATAAAATAATATTTTGCTTCTTTAATTCTTTTAATTATTAAATTTTTTATATTAGATGCTAATGCAATTACTAACTCATCTTGAATTTTATGACTAAGATAATGATATTGAATTTCATTATTTTGAATACGTCTAAGATGTTCTTGCATAATTGGATCAAAAACAACAATCATTTCAATTAATCGTAAAAAATTACCATTACTATTTTAATAAATTTTTTCATTCGTTCCACGAAAAGCTAGAGAATTTTGAGCAAGAAATTTAACAGCAGCTACTATTCTTAATAGTACTTTTTTCCAATATTCTTTCTCTTTATTAATTTGCTCTTGAATATGTTTATCGATTGTTTGATTTTTTTTAAATCTATTCTGTAAATCAATCTAAGTGGTCATATTATGAATGTGATCATTACTAGTTTCATGAACTTTAAGTCTTTCACTAAGGTGTTTCCAATCTCTAAAGCCATCACTTGCTAATTGACTTCTACTACTATTATCATTTGATTTAAATAGCTTACAACAAAAACAAAATAATTTATCTAACTCTTTTGAATATACTAACCATTTTCGGTCATGTTGCTCTCTATTTGGTAAAGTTCGATCATAATGTGTTAAAGAAAAATGTCTATTATATTGATCAAGAGGAAACTTTATATTAATATCTTTTTTAGGATTATTTTTAATTAATAAATCTTTAAAATTTATATCAAGACTATCCCATATCCTAGGATCATAAATGTCAAAAGTATTTGATTCATTTGATTTTTCATTCATTAAATTTTTATCACCACTAATGAGATCATCTGTGCTATTAGTATTATTATTATTAATATTATTATTATCATTATCTAATTCACAAGTAACATTTATATTTTCATTGACAAATTCACTAGCAATATTATTTGAATTCTCAACTATATCACTTTTTTTACTTATAATAAATTTATCAAGACCTCCTTTTAATGATTGAGTCAATTGTTCTTGTTTTCTTTTTTTCTTAAGTTTTTTATGACCCGAAGGATATTTTCTAGGTATCATTTTGATAAATAAAATAATAAATATTAGCTAAAATTAGTAATCAATAAATTTGAAGTTTAGAACAATAGAACCTGATTTAAAGCTTTTTGATAGAACAATAGAACTTGCATGAAGGCTTTTTTGATGGAACAAAATTTGAGCAAAAGCTACTGTAATTGTAATAAAAATTTAAACCTGAAAAATAAAATATGATAATTAATCAATTATTTTAAGAATAAGATATAGTAAAAATAATAAGAAAATGAAGTAAAACCACAAGCTATCTAAAAAAATAAGATGGATATAAAGACCATAATTATATTTATTTAAAAAAGCAAGTCCTAGGTGTATAAAATTAAATATATTCCATCATATGCAAGAATACTGACATATTGATTGAAACTCTCACATGGACGGGTCAAATTTCATATACCTAAACCAATTGGATTATAATTAATAAATCCATGTAATTATATTGTGTGAACCATCTTTTTTTTTTTATTGTGTGGACTGTGGACCATCTTTTTTTTTCCTTCTTCTTCCATAGTAAAATAAAGGACTCATCCTCTCTTTTTTTTAACAGAACAGTGTGGATCATCTTTTTTTTTTTTTTTATTGTGTGAACTGTAGATCATTTTTTTTTCTCTTTTTTTTTCCTTTTTCTTCCAAGGTAAAATAGGGGATCCTTTCTTTTTTTTTTTTTTAACAGAATAGAGGACTCATCCCTCGTTCCTGAGATAAGGTCGTAAGGGAGATCCTCCTCTCCGACCAACACTGTCCACAACTAAAGGAGCGGTCTCCGACGATCGGATGACGACAACCACAGGCTCCAATGATTTTTTTTAATTTTAAATTTGTTACATGTGCGTAGAGAATGGTCAGAGAAAAAGTTTATCTGGAAGACTCAATGAGCTGAGAACAAGAGAAGCTGAGAGTACAACATATTCAATGATCTAAAATGAGAAATAAAAAAATTTATATATAAAGCATCAAAAAATCCAATTCAGCCAACAGGTCGAATAATTTTTTTTTTCTTTCTTTTTCCACGATAAAACAGGGACTCTTTCTCTCTGTTTTTTTTTTTTAACGAAACAGAGAACAATTCATCCCTGTTCCTGAGGCAAGGCCACAACCCATAAGGGAGATCCTCCTTCCCAGCGATGTGGCAGTCTTCAACGACCGGACGATGACAACCACAAGCCCCGGTGACCGACGGCGGCCTAACGGTGCCGGAAAGATAAAAAAATAAAAAAATAGGGGAACTTGCTGAACTAGAATTTCAAGAATTTTTCTGACAATAAATCGGCAAAAAATCAAGTTTAAAATTCATAGCAGATTGAAAGAAGAGGATTGAAGAGATTTACTTAACTTTTTGACGGATTTTGATCTGATTTTTGGTGTCCAAAATAAAGAAGAATCACCGACGGACAGCAGAATAGGAAGAAAACTCTGAGAAAAGGTCGGAGACGAAGGAGGAGACGGGGGAGAGGAGCCACAGGTCGTCGGATCCGAAGGACATTAAGGGCTAAAAAGCTTAAAGCTGTTGTTGGGAGCCGTTAGGATGCCGAGACTCGGGAGAGGGAGAACGACGTTTGGTTTACCTAGAAAAAAAAAATCGGGGGCCTGGGGCGATCGTCCAGTTTGACCCGCCCCAGGGCCGGCTCTGGCACCTGCTTCCCTAAGGCATCTCAAGTATACCAGTTTGGTACTTGTGCTAGTAGGATATGTTAGACTTCACAACCAGAGACCCAACTGGCATTTCTTAGATGATCAATGCATTTCAGCTCCATCTAGGAGTAAAAATGGATCAGATAATATCTGTTTAGATCCATTTTCATACCCGAATATATACAAATATAGATATAAAATTTAAGCATCTAACTAATATCCGTATCAAAGAAAACATATTAAAAGAAACAAGTGGCCATGTCAACATGATATTTCCTTAGTTTACCTTCTCCTTCGTGATATCCCTGTTCTGGTGATGATAAAGCTTAACCATCTAATTTACATCCATATTTTTACGATCCAATTCATACTCATATCTGTTTAAAATAAAAATGAATACGAACTTTTGTATCCAACTACTACCTATATCCAATCCGCATTTGTCAAACAAAATTGGGTATGGGTACGAACATGCTAATATCCAATCCATTTTCAGCCCCAGCTAGCTCCACGACAAGCCACTTTGGTTCAAATTTAGGTTGCAGACAAGAATCTCAATCATAAATGTCTATGGCCATTGAGGTCTCTAATTGAAAGCGGGATGTGCATATTTCATCCTAGAGGCAGTTGTTGTAGCAAGTTTCTCCCCTGCTACCTGTATACCAGTCTATATCTCCAAAAATATCAGAAGGACAAAGGTCAACAGCGATAAGTAGCATTACATGGCTGTAACAGTCGCCCTGCGTCCAAGTTATGGCTGATCAACTCGGAAATTGATCAGTCACGCAACTGTACTGTTCCAGCCAGCTGATGGTGTTACATAGTTCTTGCGTAGTAGCCCCATCCATCGTTCGTTTGTTACCGAGCTCATAAGCTAACAGAACCTCTCTGCTTCATGCTAGAGCTCTAATCTATAGCATCGGTGGTAAGTATAATAATTCTTGGAATCGGTAAACATACCTAAGTATGATGCTGCAGCCCGGATGTATAGATCGTGTCCACCATTTGCATACCGCCGCAGCTTAAAGAGATCGCCAGCCCACATGATGCAGCCTATTCCTTCTTCGTAACTGGCAAAAGCAGAGCAAGAGCAGTTGCGCAAGCACGCATCTCTGCACTGCTCCAAGCTCATGCTCATGTTTTCCACGGAATTTGACATTTCTGGATGATTTGTTCCCGTCATGAGCACGAGTCCGTCGCCAGCCCCGCATGCTAAACTCGAAATTCTCCTGAAGCACCCACTGGAAGCATCCCCGCGAGACCAATTGAGGACTGACCTGGGCTCTGTTCCGATCAAACAATTGCACGCCGGGAAGCTATCAGGGGTACAAACACTGTTGGGTCCACATGAAACTAGGTCACACGTGTCTTCCAGTGCTTGCCATTCTTCCTCCTTATCAACCCAAACAAACTGCTGAACCTCCCCGGACGAATTGAACACCACCCTCGATGTTATGGATCGTTTCTTGGTATCGTAGGTGAGAGTTACCTCGTAGGGAGTAGAGACATAGTTGAAGATGAACAAATCATTAGAAATCAAGTCCATCAGGGTCACCCCTCCGCTCTGGTTCCAGATAATGGCTTGTGGGGATCCACGAACATCGATTCTGAGAGAATAGCTCCCGGGAGAGGGGTCAACGGGGCTCCTCCACGGTGTGAGGTAGCGATCGAGACCCGTTCCAATGTCCATACCCAGCTTCATGCCCGGTAGCAACGTGTCGGACGGGTAATCGAAGCTCTGCCATGCAGGGGCCGGGCTCTTTTCAGAACTACCTTCTGTCACGATAACGAGGTTCCCCGAGTCCAGCAACCTCGCGACGGGGTTGCTGACCGAAGACGGGACTGTGGACCAGATCGTGCTGTTCGTCTTGGTATGGAGTGCTAGGCTTCCATCGGTGCTCAGCTCAAGAACTCCGGAGGAATCTAGGAGTGGGTTCTCTCTGTTGGCGACCCACACAACTGTTGGAACGGGAATTTTATGATACCATATACCCAGGTATATGTTTGTGGAGTTGAGAGGGCTGAAGAAACCCAGCTCGAAGACACCCCCGGCTGACACCAAGGCTTGATCGCCCGCGATTTGCTGGCTCGGAGTGATGGTGTCCATCGCGAGAGAGAGAGAAACATCGAAGGAAAATATCAGAAGAAGAACCCCTGATACAAGCTGTTGCTGCTTCATGCTTGGCACTCGTTCAGACCACCTTCACGTTGATTCGCTCCGGTGACCGTATTATGAGCAGAGAGGTCTGAACCGTGACCGCGTTGGTCAATCAACCATAATTTTCCAAGAAGGCCGCCTCAACGACCAGAAATTTTTCTTCAACGCGAGACACTCGCCCTGATTTTTTTCTTCAATGACTTGAGTGGTGTCACATGCCGTAACGAATTCCGAGACTGGTCTAATCATGGCAGCAGGATAAAGCACAGCGTCTCTTGACTTGGGCTTTTTTTTTTTATTTATTTTTGTTTTTTTTTTTAAGATCCGTTTTTGTGGGGATAAATCATGTTATTGGATAATCTGATAATTTTTAAAAATTATTTATCTAAAAAATAATTATTATGACATTTGGTTGGTAAAAAAATATTTTAAAAAATAATATTAAAAAATTATTACGTCTGATTGAAGATAAATTTATATAAAAATATGATTAAATTTATAAATATATTTTTCGACATAAAATATTTTTTAATAATAAAATAGTATTATCAATTTTAATTAATTTTTATATAATAACTATATAATCACATATCTCTTTGTATAATATTATTTTAATTTTAATTTTTTTATAAAATTTTTTTATTAAATAAATTTAAAAAATATTAAAATAAATTCAATCATTACGTATGCAGTTTTATTAAAAATATTTTGTGAAATATGAATTATCATAATTTAAAAATTTATAAAATATTAATTTTTCATGATATTTATTTTATTTTTTTAAAAAAATAAATATGATATTTATTAATTTTTTTATTATCTTTTTCATCTATTTTTCATATCAAACAAGATAATTTTATAAAAAATTTATCTTTCTACGCTGGGTTATCTTCAATCCAACGGATCCTTAAAGAAATATAAAAAGGGCATATACACAAACTATTGTATACGGACACGAAGAAGTAAGGAAAAAAGATAGCCACAGCAAACAACAAAATAACTCATAAAAACTGAGGTAATAACAACCGACATAATGTAATAAATAACAATGATCACTAAACATAAGTAGCTGTGTAAATAATATTGTGAAACCACAGAAAGCCTGAAACTATAGAGATAGAAGATCACCCAGCTCAAATAATATAAGTAAAAGCAAAATTATTAGGATGATAAGTCCATCGTTTTTCCTCATCTTACTGAGTTCTTATCTTCACGTCGCCGATGCTTATTATCTTCCCCTTTGGCAATGGCAGCAGGCCATGCTCCCAGCTCCAATTGTTCTACAAACCATTAACAATATTTTTTCCTATTATTAATATATTTATTTACATTCAAAAATTAATAAGCTGTTGCTCAACTATTAAAAATATTAAATGGATCAAGATTTAATTAATTATTTATATTAAGACACTCGAAAGGCTTATGTTTGGGTACTTGTTACTCATAGAGTTAGCCGTTAAAATTAACCTTTTAAAGCAATTTTATGAAGATATCTGATGATTATATGCAAGAAACACCATCCAATCTATTTGGTATTTACCTATTTCTATCTCCTTTATTTCTTCTATATCAATGACTCAGTAAATTTTAACTTCTCTTATTTGAGAAATGAAAAAAAACTCAGGCATCTTCGATTGATCTAAGTCATGATCAACCGTAAAAAGGAAGTATTTAAAAAATGAAAGCACTGTTTATTAGGTTGGAGAGAGCGGTTATCCAGAAAATAATAGAAAGGAAGTGAAATAACTCAAGTTTGGTTTTTTTACCCTCTTTTGCATTTTTCTTTTCTTTCTTTTTGTTTTTTGACTCTTGCTTGAACAGCTCTTTTCTTTACAATCTTGTCACCAACCCCCGTTCAGCTCTTCGTGACCTCCATGCCATAGCATGTAAAAATCACACGCACGCATACACGTATGGCCCTGGGCCGCCCATGCCAGCCGAAATTTGGTGGGCTTAGAAACGATAAATTGGCTTGTAGGACAGGCCTGAGTAGGAAAAAGAAAAAAAGAAAAAAGAAAAGAAAGGTCCGATCTGAAAAATCGGGCGGGACCTGAGAAATTAAAAATTGGCTCGACCCCAAGAAACCCAGCCCAAGATAATTATGTATATTTAGTATATATTATATTGATTATATTAATTAATTGAATATTATAATAATAAAAAGTACGCTATATATTAATTAATATATCAATATCGACTCCGTCAGGTGGGTCTGGTATTAATCTTTCAGGACCCAGCGGCGGTTGGACAAAAAATAGAGGGTCCTTGTCCAGGTTGGACCGGGCCTGGGTACAAAACATCGGTCCGAATTTTCACTATAGGGTTCAGTCCAATATTTGATAAAAGGGCAGGGAATGGAAGGGGGAGATGTAATGACTAACTGCATATGTAGAGCATTAAGCTAAGGCACCGTGAGCATCAAACCTCTCCGTCATTGCAATGAGTGATGGGTAAATACTGAAAAGGATTTCCTTTGGGAGAAAAAAGGTAAACTGCAACGGGCAACCCTTCGGTAACTATCTAGTTCACCTACTCACCAGGGCACTAATAGATGCCAGTGCTTTTCTATTGGTCTGTTACAATTGGGGGAGCTACAGTAACTGGGTGGAGGGTTTGGCTGGTATCTTTCGCCCCGAAGAATGATTGATCTTTCTTTACGACGGCAGTCGTTGGATCACATTTTTTACATCTTCCAAAGCATAATGAATCTTTTTCTTTCATCAACAACATATACCACGAAGCTAACATCGCGCTCCAAAAATTTTGAAAAATATGATTTAATGATTGACATCGTGAAAAAGAACAATCGTTCGTGCGAAAGATACAGTCTGAACCCTTAGTGCGACTCGCACACGCAAGCCACCCTCCCCATTCAAGGGATAGGCCCTCCAGGGGTAGACAGTTTAGTTGGGGGCTTTGATATCCACTTTATTCTAATGATCATTGTTGGGTATAAAATATCCCTCAGCCGAAGTTCGTGACAGAAGTGACCCTCCGAGAATTCTACCGACTTCCGACCATCGGCGACATCTCTCCGAACCTCTCTGGCGGCCAAGCCTCCGCAACACTCCCAAGTTTTGCCGACGGATAAGCCCCCACCAGCGTCGACCGGATTCTTCACGACGGACGGACTCCACCCAAGTTTCCACGATGATCGACCACCTTCTAGACTGCATCCGGACTCCTACGGGAGCCGGACTTCGTCCCCGACTTCAATTGCAGGTAGACTTCGTCCGGACTCCTACGGGAGCCGGACTTCGCCCCCGACTTCAATTGCAGGTAGACTTCGTCCGGACTCCTACGGGAGCCGGACTTCATCCCCGACTCCGACTGCAGGAAGACTTCGTCCGGACTCCTACGGGAGCCGGACTTCATCCCCGACTCCGGCTACAGGAAGACTTCGCCCGGACTCCTACGGGAGCCGGACTTCGCCCCCGACATCAATTGCAGGTAGACTCCGTCCGGACTCCTACGGGAGCCGGACTTTGTCCCCGACTCCGGCTGCAGGAAGACTTCGCCTGAACTCCTACGGGAGCCGAACTTCGCCCCCGACTTCAATTGCAGGTAGACTCCGTCCGGACTCCTACGGGAGCCGGACTTTGTCCTCGACTCCGGCTGCAGGAAGACTTCGCCTGGACTCCTACGGGAGCCGGACTTCATCCCCGACTCCGGCTGCAGGTAGACTTCGTCCGGACTCCTACGGGAGCCTGACTCCGCCCCCGACTTCAATTGCAGGTAGACTCCGTCCGGACTCCTACGGGAGCCGGACTTCGTCCCCGACTCCGGCTGCAGGAAGACTTCGTCCGGACTCCTACGGGAGCCGGACTTCATCCCCAACTCCGGCTGCAGGAAGACTTCGCCCGGACTCCTATGAAAGTCGGACTTCGCCCGGACTCCTACGGGAGCCGGACTTCGCCCCCGACTTCAATTGCAGGTAGACTCCGTCTGGACTCCTACGGGAGCCGGACTTCGTCCCCGACTCCGGCTGCAGGAAGACTTCGTCCGGACTCCTACGGGAGCCGAACTTCGTCCCCGACTCCGGCTGCAGGAAGACTTCGCCCGGACTCCTACGGGAGCCGGACTTCATCCCTGACTCCGGCTGCAGGAAGACTTTGCCCGGACTCCTACAGGAGCTGGACTTCGCCCCCGACTTCAATTGCAGGTAGACTTCGTCCGGACTCCTACGGGAGCCGGACTTCGTCCTCGACCTCGACTGCAGGAAGACTTCGTCCGGACTCCTACGGGAGCCAGACTCCGAGCTCCTACTGCAAGCGACCCACTCTGAGTTTCCTCTGCAAACGATCTACTTCAAATTTCTACCACGAGCGGTCCGTGCCGGACTCCCACCGTAAGCCTTCACCCGAGCTTCCATTATGGGCGAATTCCTTTCGGATTTCTGTTGCAGACAGGCCTTGGCCGAGACTCCTCAACAAATGATCCCCATCCGGGCTTCTACGGAGACCGGACTTCGACCGAACTTCTATAAGCGAGCAAATACCGCGCTCACGGATTTCAGTAGCTGGACTCCTCCGGCGGACGAACCTCTCCAGCACCATCCGACATCCACCGTCGGTCGACCCTCTGCCAAAGTTTGCGTGAAACCGGGCTACATCTGCGGGAAGCCTCTGACCGAGCTCCTACGGCAAGTGGTCCTCGCCTGCCGCCTTAACGCCCAAGGCACCCAACAGGATTTGCAGCATCCGAGCTCCTCTCAGATTGTTAGCTAGTCACCTCTCTCCGCCAGACACCCCAACCGAACTTCGGCCGACAGGCCTGGATCCCCTGGCAGGCCGCAGTAACGGCCACAACTCTGCTCCACTTCCTGCAATGGATTCCGCACGGCTCCATCACCCCCTGGCAGGCCGCGGTAACGGCCACGACTCTGCTCCACTTCCTGCAACGGATTCCGTGCGACTCCATCACCCCATGGCAGGCCGCAGTAACGGCCACGACTCTGCTCCACTTCCTGCGATGGATTCCGCGCGGCTCCATCACTCCCTGGCAGACCACGATAATGGCCATGACTCTGCTACACTTCCTGCGACGGATACCGTGCAGCTCCTCCACTCTCTGGCAAGTCGCGACAACGGACACCGCTCCACTCCCCGTAATAGACTCCACGTGGCAGGTCACGGTGATGGCCACGATTCCACTCCACTACTCTTCATAACAAGCTCCTTCTGGCCCCGAACGGCCCACGGCCAGACGGCTGCAAACGTCGCTATCAGTCTGTTGCGCCCTCCGCCTATAAAAGGGGGACCCCAGATACGTTATTCTCTAAGCTCTATTTTCTATCCCAAAATTCTGCTAAAATTTTCGTTCGAGCACTCCATTCTTGTTGAGGCAGAGAACTGACTTGAGCGTCAGAGGGTCTTGCCGGAGCAACCCCAACTCCGGTTTAGACTTCTTTTGCAGGTCCCGGCGGCGACCGCGACTCCCTCGACTCCAGCTTCTCCGACGCAGGTGGATTTTTGCACCAACAACCATTATATTGAGTGAATGTCTGATCAGGATACCATCTCTTAAGATCTTTTTGGTACTGTATGATGCAGCAGGAAGAATGAAAAAATAAAATAAAAACAATCAAAATACATAGATCAGCCACAAAAGTGCTCGTCTCCACGGGACATACAAACTTCACGATGAAAAAGAAATTTTACAAAAGGAGATCTCACCCTCAACTCTCGTACACCCAATTTCTTCCTCACAGAAAGTTTTCCTCACAAAAACTCTCTCTCTTGGAAGATCCCCCTAAATCCCTAAAGCGACCACTGTCTGCTGTCCAGGAGTCTCCCTGCTCCTTCATCTCTCAGCAACGTGCGTCCATCTCTCTTCACAAGGCCTGTTCTCTAGTTTTCGCGCGACCTCATGAGGAACCGAGCCACACCACCCTTCTCTCTCCACGCACAGGCCTTTTAAAAGCCTTAAACACAAATTAGATCATGATTAAGAGTCCTAAACCTATCCAAATAACTCCCAAGCCATTGGATCAAGACCGCAAGCCATCCACGCCCTCCGATCATATACTGGTCCACGGAATAGTGTCGTGGACCGTGTGAAACGTGTGGAAAATGCCCACGCAATCTACATGCTGGGCCATAGACCACCCAATCCACGATGGATCAGGGTACAGGCCCCAGGCGCGGTGCCTGGGCCTAGGCCACGCCCGAGCCGGGCGCCTGGGCTCGGATCGTGCCCTGCGTGCCCACGCTTAGGCCGGGCCGCACACCCCGCACGTGGCCGCACCCTGCGTGCCTGGCCCGCACACTAGGCGACGTCCCACCTCCTGTAGCCGCACTGCCGCCACTCCGCCGGCCCGCCACCGGCCGCCAACGGTCTTCCGTCATCTCGGATTCCGTGCAAGCTTCAAAAGTACGTATCTCGGTCATCTGGACTCCGTTTGAAGTGATCTTAGTCTCGTTAGACTTTATTTTTCATCGCGAACCTCGTTGTGGGCTCAATATGGACCGAATCTCGAGACATCAAATTTTAATATATTAAAAATCTAATTTTAATTACTGATACAATTGAGCCAATATCAGATATGATCAAACTACTTCTGAAATTAAGTACTACGTTCTATTTCATTTAGGTACTACGTTCGGTTGGATTTTCACTGAGTTAGTTGCTGTACTCTGCTCATAAAGTAACCCGCCAATTGGTTTACCCAAAGAGGTTGTTATGTGACTCTTATTTCAGATTCTATATTATGCCATAAATTAGTTTCAGCTTCTGGAGCAGAACCGTTCAAGATGTATTTTGTCACATAAGCCATGACCTTATCCATTTTATTTTAATGAATTAGATAATTTAAATTAAATGAGAATAGATAAATTCATTAAAATCAAAAAATAAAATATTACAAAATTGGATAAAAATTCATCAAGGAATCTCACAAAGTAAAGCTTATCTAGGTCAGTGTATACGATGCCATTCAGTTTGCAACACTATTAGCTTATATATTCTATCCATCAAATATATATATTAAGCAACTCTTGTCAAAGTAACTCATTTCATCTTTAACCTCAACTATTGCAACTTTCTCTATAACCTTCTCACCATATTCTACAATATGTTAGGATCTGTTTGGATATTCTTATAAGATTAAACTAAAATTCTTATAGAAATCTGACCTATTGGCCCATCTATCTTGCATTCTCCGAGAACCTATTGACTCAATACGGATCCTAGTCTCTACAAGAACAAAAAACCAACAAAGTTTCTATTTTCTTCTCACAAATTTCAATTAAATAATATTTGATTGATGTAAGGTCATACTTAGATAAACGGTGCGATCCGTTTATCTCACGAGACTTCTAATCCCATCAAGTATCCAACTAGACCCTTAATTGTCTCATATTACTATTCTACCCAAAAAAAAATTTGTTTCATATTACTAGAAAATTTTCTAATTTTAAACACCTTAATTTACAAAATTCTACAGCAAGCTAATATCCAATAAAAAAATATTTCACCATAAGTTAACTTTTAATAATTATTGGAGCAACGCCACGGGACTTAACCACACCAATTCAAAGCAGCAACACTGATGAGTTACTAAAGCATTTTTGTAGTTATGATCTTCAAAAGCTTGTAGAAATTCTCCTTGGAGCTGCCCCCGGGTTCAAACGCCTGCACTGCCACGGCCTTAAGCTCACCCACCCTCTTCCTCATCCTCTTCCCTTCGTCCCCCTTCAACACGACCTCCAAAGCGTTCATCAGCCCCTCCTTCGTCACCGCCCCGCCTTCGAACGCCATCCCGACCCGCCACACGTGCGACACGGCCCTCGCCACCATCATGTGGTCCCCGAAGAAGGGCCTGCACACCATCACCACCCCGCTGGTGATCCCCTCGAGCACCGATAGCCACCCGGCGTGCGTCACGAACGCCCCCACTGCCGCGTGTCCCAGCACCTCCACCTGCGGGGCCCAGCTCACCACCAGGCCCCTCTCCTTGGTGCGGTCCAAGAACCCTGGCGGCAGGAGCTCCCTCGCTGCCTCCTTCAAAGACCAGAGGAACGGGACCCCGCTCGCCTCCAGGCCGTCCGCCAGTTCGGCGAGTTCACCGGGCGGGGCGGAGGCGACGGTGCCGAAACTGACGTAGACCACGGTGGCGGCCGCGTGGCGGTCGAGCCAGGAGAGGCAATGATAGTGGTCGGGCACGGCCGGGCGAGGGGCAAGGAGGTGGAGGGGGCCGATGGAGAGGGGGTTGGGTAGCTTGGCCGGGAGATCGGCGTCGATTAGCGGGTCGACGCCGTCGAACGTGTTGGTGGCGACTGCGGCGGCGCGGGGGAGCTGCTGGGCCATGCGGTGAAGGAGAAGGGAAAAGCGGCCCTCGTGGTCGCCGGAGACGATGCCTTCGGGGAGGTCGCGGACGCGGACGGCGGAGAGGCCCGGGATGAAGTGGAGGAGGTCGTCCGCCCGGGCAGGGATGGCTTCAGATATGCATGGGATCAAATCAAGTGAATTCAAAGGTGGCAACAACAAATCGGCTTCAGATATGTGCAGCCCTAATCAAAAGCCGGCTGTAGCCTAGCAACTTTACCAGGTAAAATTACGTTCCATAAATTACTAATAAAACTTCTCCTTTTAAAGAATTACACACCTTATAATTTTTGCGAAATATATTGAAAAGAAATAATTAAAATTCCTAGATTGATTCTTTTTTTTTTGGTAAAAATAAGTTGAAAAATAAGAAAGCTAAAATGAAGTCCGCAGTTCCTAATAGATGATGGGATATGTTGAATTTTAGCGCCTCTCCGGTTTAACCTTAAATAACAACATTTCGCCATCTCAGCAAAAAGACGTGATTAATTAAGCAGCAACCAGAGAACAGTTTTTAGTTTTATAATTAACTAAGTGGTGGAAACTGAAAGTTAAATTAGTCTCCCCTTAGCTAGCTATCTAGGAACCAAATTGAGCCTTACGGTTAGGTCAGAGAGAGGTGTTTGTAGGATGCAGGGCAGGGATAAGTAGTTATTACACGTTGGATATACTAATTATCAAGCTTTTTTGCTTGATCATGATTTGCCCCAAAGTAACTGCATTAACCCATATTAAATTTTAAAACCGTCGACAGCTAATGTATGAATTACTCTTCACCATATTTAACACACACACACACATATATATATATATATATATATATATACATATATATATATATATATATATATATATATATATATATATATATATATATATATATATATATATATATATATCTGTGCGTGCGTGTGTGTGATCCATGTCAAATGTGAACTCTGAGCCAGTGCAGCCCACAGATGGCAATTTCCTTAAAAAATTACTTAATGATGTTAAGCACGTGCTCCTCTTAGGGTAGGTCAACTGTCAGTATTCAAACAATGTTCATTTAACAAGGTTAAAAAAAATTGATATGTCCAAATTACGATGGCAAGTACCGCTCCGTTTCCACCAAAAATGATAGCACGGGCAAGGCTCGCCATGGATGGCCGGCTAAACATGTTACCATATTTTTACCAAAAAAAAAAAAAAAACATGTTACCATATGCTGCCTATCCAATAATGTCCAATACATATACAAATATAGATATTTATTTTAATAGACATACCCTCCTGGCCAACTCCGATCTCGCGGCGCAGCAAATCGGTGTGGAGGTGGGCGTAGAGGGCCATGGCAGCGGCGGTCCAGACCGGGATCCACAGCACCCCGGCCTTCGCTGCCACCTCTGCCGCCACCCACAGGAACGCATCGCTCACAACGCAGCTCACCACGGCCCCGCCACTCCCCACCACCGCCGCCTCCACTCCCACCCGAAGGTTCTCCGGCGCCGCCCCCATGAACATCTCGATCTGCTCCTCGATGTTCGTGGGCGGCGCCTCGGCCCCCTCCGGAAGCCCGTCACCCACCGCGTAGAACCGGATGTTAGCCGGCGGCTGCGCCGTGGGGAGAGAGGCGATGGACCGAGCAGTGCTGAGGAAGGAGAACGTGGTGCCGGGCGGGGCGGCGTCGGTGGCAAGTGCCCGGGCAACGGTGAAGAGCACGGCGGCGTGGGACCCGAAGGGGAAGGCGAGAAACACAACGTGCGGGTTCGCGGTGGAGCCCATGGCGGACGGTGGCGCACGGAAATGATCGGGGGCGCACCTCAGAGTGGGGGGCGCAGAAAAAGCAAGCCTAGATGAATGGATATTAACGTTGATCTGAGAGTCAAACTGACCGCTTGACCGTGCGGTTGTTGACCGTCCGGTAGCGTGCCCGTGGGTCGACGCGGAGCGTGACTGCGGTAGCGGTGACCTTGGGTCCTATAGGTCGATGAGGTCTGCATATCATTCACCGTGAGGGGACTGTCGGAACGTCACAAAAGATGTTAAAAATGAAACACATTATAAGAACGCGTAACAAGATAATGAGAGCTTAGCTCGGGCTCGATGATATATTGAGACAAAAAATAGGTTGCTAATAGTAAAGACTAGCCATTAGGAGCGGTAGAGAATGGTTCTAACCAATAATTTTTTCTTTCAGAAAAGCGACTGGCTTGCATGATAACAATTACTTGCATGGCAATATTTTGGATCTAATTATTACATGGACGTGGATCAGTCCAATAGCCACTCGCCACACTTATACCTAATGTTCAAACATGAAAAAAGAAAAAAAAAAAAGAATGAAAGAGAAGGGAAAAGAAAGGGATTGTATCTTTTGTGCGGAAGAAGAATGTATGTTCCTCCGTAGTTGGGTTGTACACTGGCCATTTCTAAATTTGTACAGGTGGATGAACGAAGGAGTTTGGAATGCTTTAAAATCTAATGTGGGGGAAGATCTAATAGCTAGTATTGCAAAAAAGAATCGATCATTCTTTTGCATGGAAGATACGAGCCGAACCCAAGAAAAAAAATTTGGGGGCACATTTGTGTATTTTGCTTTCTCATTGGGTTGATCCACCAACTCAGTAGTGAATCTGATCCAACTAAAAATTTCTCCCATCATACCTTGTCTTGCAAGGTTAGTTGTTCCATATACAACAGCTTCTCAGTTTAGTATGAAATTAATTAGTATGGTTCTCCTTGTTTGCATCCTTGTCACATTAAGGTCCTCCAATTTCTATTACATATTCCAAGGTTATACCTTGGCTAATTCTTCTTCTTTAATGTTGGAAGGAAGAACAATTTGGATAGTTTGAAAGAGCAATTAGAGTGGTGCGAAAGATAGAGAAAAAATTTTTATAGTCGAACTGATCATGGAAGAAATTATGATCGAAACATCGTCATCTGCCACGTGCATATATTGGAACATCCATAAAAAAAAAAAGATGATCATGTGATATTTATCTAAACTGTTCAAATATCCATATGATATATCCATTTTTTTTTCTTAGTGTTACGCATGCACGGTCATCTATCTTTTGATGTATATTTTTGAAGCAGATCTGATTTAATTCTTTTTATGATCAGTCCGATTATAAAAATTTTATCTGAAAGATGGGCCTAGCAATGGAGAGAAAAGGATAGTTTGACAATAGCAGTGATATGGTCCAGCCGGCTTTCAACATTGGATAAGATCTTATCTTGAAAATAAATATGCTTTTCCAAAGCTTGTTCACTTGTAATTTTACAATCTGCTAATCCCAGTTCCCGGTTAAGAAAGGAAAAGCACGTAGCTTACGCGTTCTTTCTCCACTACATTTTTTTTCGCAAAAAATAAAGAAACAAAATAAAGCAAAACAAAAGGAAATAAGTAGACGTCGTGCTCTAGCGTCTACCTTTCTTCTTCGTGTCTGATAATAAAGAGTAGAATTTCAGCGTCCGCTAGCATGATACAAGAGGGGGCGTGGATCATAGTCAGGGGCGGCTGAAGAGCAAGGCCACCGAAGCTCTTGCCTTAGGCCCCCGCCCCCAGGAGGCCCCCCGGCGCTCGGCGCTCGGCCGCTTGCTCACCCCGGCGCTCGGCGCTCGACCGCTCGCTCACGGCTCACATCCGACAGTCTGTCGGCACTCGGCAGCGCTGGCCCGCGGTGTTTGACGCCGTCCACGGCGGCACGGCCTCGAGCGGCCCCTCCTCTCCGAGTCTCCGACCCCGACGTCGATCCGACAGCCTGTCGGCAGTGCTGGCCCGCGCCGGCCCCCGCCTCGACGAGATCCACCGGACCACCAGCGCCTCCCCTCCGGCCCTCCCTCGAGGCCCCCGCTCGATCCGCGCCCACCGCGACGGCGACGCCCTCGCTGTCGTCGGCGGCCATATCGACCGCGCCATCAGCCCCGCGGCCGCCGACGCGCCGTTCTCAAGGTGTTTGACGCCGTCCACGGCCTCGAGCGGCCCCTCCTCTCCGAGTCTCCGACCCCGACGCCGACCTCCCCGGCTACGGGCTACCTCAGACCTCTCCGTCCTCAAGCGCCTCGAGGAGGCTCTCCGCTTCCTCTCCAGTCTCCACTCGCCTGTCGCGGCTCGCCGACGGCCGATCGGTCGGTGACCGGTCACAATCACGGTCCACGGAAGATGAAAGGTCTGTCCTGCACTCCTGCTGTGGCATCAATTTTTTTTTTTCAAAAATCAAACACGTGGCCGGTGGCTGATGGGCAGGTAGCGTGGCTGCGTGGGAAAAAAAAAAAAAAGGGCGGCGGGCGGCAGGCAGACGGTAGCGGTAATTAAAACAGTCCAACCAGTAACCACTCAACGGTAAAAATTTTAACGGTCATTTTTATTTTTTTTATAAAACCAACCTCAATAACCTGAATTACTATTTTTTCTTTTATATTGTTATATTTAGACAATTGATAAAAATATTGTGGAACAGTATTGCAGTGGATGCTCCATATTTTACACAGCATTCAACAATCGGGTGCTATTATTCTCATTTAGCATTGAACAATCGGGTATTATTATTCTAATCTTTATCTATTTTTTATTTAATTTAAAATTTATATTATATTATTATATATTGTCTTTATTTTATTTAATATTTGATTCATTGAATTAAAAATTTTGATTGTTGATCTTGTATTGACTATTTAAGAAATATAAAAATAATTATAATAGTTATATCTTTTTGATAATTCATAATAAGAATTTAAATATGTCAACTCGAAAATATGAATCTGGTTATTCAAAGCTTCAAAAAAAAAGAAAAATTGAAAGTTTAATACAATCTCAAAAAGGAGCTCTTGATAAATTCTTTACAAGTAATAAAAATAATAAATTAAAAAATATTGATGAATGTTCTTTAAATGAACAAGTTAATAATTCTTTAGAATTAAATGATAATGAAATATTAGAAGAAGAAAAAGTCAACGAAGAGATTCAAGATAATCTTCAAAATCATAGTGAAGAAAATCAATCGATTAATTTAAATGATTGCATTCCTAAAAATATTTATGATCCAAGTCAATGGACAAATATTGATACAAATTTGAGAGATTTATTAGTAGAAAAAGGTCCAATTAGAATTGATGATATAGATTTTCCTAAAGATGAATTTTCAAGACATTTTTCTACTACATACTATATTCAAAAATTGACAAACGGAGAGAAGCATGAAAGAAGATGGCTAGTTTATTCAAAAGACTTAGACAGAGTATTTTGTTTTTGTTGCAAATTATTTAATTCTGCTTCTAGTATAAGTAAACTAGCTAATGTTGGTAGTAGAGATTGGAGAAATCTTAGTGCTAAACTTAAGAGTCATGAGATGAGTAATGAGCATGTTATTAATATGTGTTCATGGATTGATTTAGAAATGAGACTATTAAAAAATAAAACAATTGATAAAAGTATTCAAGAACAAATAAATAAAGATGAAGAACATTGGAAAAAAGTCTTATTAAGAATTTTTGCTGTAGTAAAAACTCTTGGTAAAAATATTTTAGCTTTTCGTGGAAAAAATGAAAAGATCTATCAAACAAATAATGGAAATTTTTTAAGTCTAATTGAAATGATTGCAGAATTCGATCCGGTAATGCAAGAACATATTCGACGTATTAAAGATGATAAAATTCATACCCATTATCTTGGACATAATGTACAAAATGAATTGATAAATTTGTTAGCAAATGAAATTAAAAATAAAATTATTAAAAAAATTTTAGAAGCAAAATATTATTCAATAATACTTGATTGCACTCCAGATACAAGTCATCAAGAGCAAATGTCTTTTATATTGCGATGTGTAGATATTTCATCAAGTCCAATCAAAATTATGGAATATTTTTTTGAATTCTTAAAAGTAGATGATACAACTGGAAAAGGTCTTTTTGATGTCATTATGGATGAAATAAAATATATTGGACTTGATATTAATAATTTAAGAGGACAAGGATATGATAATGGATCTAATATGAAGGGCAAACAACAAGGAGTGCAAAAAAGACTTTTAGATATAAATCCTAGATCTTTTTATACACCATGTGGTTGTCATAGTTTAAATTTAGTACTTTGTGATATGGCTAGTTCTTGTACTAAAGCTATATCATTTTTTGGAGTGGTACAACGTATCTATTCACTATTTTCTTCTTCTACTAAACGATGGAAAATTTTGCAAGATAATATTTCTGGTCTAACTCTTAAATCATTATCACAAACACGTTGGGAAAGTCGTATTGAAAGTATTAAAGCAATAAGATTTCAAGCTCCACAAATAAGAGATGCTTTATTGGAATTAGCAGAAGTTAGTGAAGATCCTAAAACTAAAAGCGAAGCTAATTGCTTAGCAACATATGAGCTTGAAAATTTTGAATTTTTATTAGGTATGACTATTTGGTATGATATATTATTTGCTATTAATTCAGTTAGCAAAAGTTTACAATCAACAGATATGCATATTGATGTTGCTATAGAACAATTAAAAGGTCTTCTTTCTTTTTTTGAAAAATATAGAGAAGATGGATTTGCATCCGCTATGATTTCTTCTAAAGAAATTGCATTTGAAATGAAAATAGAACCTAAATTTCATGATAAGCGTATCATTCGCAGAAAGAAACAATTTGATGAGAATGTTGACAATGAAATAACAAAATCTCTTGAAGAATCATTTAGAATTGATTATTTCTTATATATAGTAGATCAAGCAATTTTTTCACTCCAAAATAGATTTGAACAATTTAAGATATATGAAAATATTTTTGGTTTTTTATTTAGTAGTAAAAATTTGAAGTCATTAGATAATGATAGTTTGAAAGAATATTGTCTTAATCTTGAGTGTTCTTTAAAATATAATAACTACTCTGATATTGATGGTTTAGATTTATTTTCAGAGCTAAAAATTTTAAAAGAAATTATACAAGTGGAAGATAACAGTCCAATGGATATACTCAATAATATAAGACGACTCGACTCTTTTCCAAATGCATATATTGCTTTTAGAATAATGTTAACAATTTCAGTAAGTGTTGCTTCGGCAGAAAGAAGTTTTTCAAAATTAAAATTAATAAAATCTTACTTAAGATCAACAATGTCTCAAGAAAGATTAAATGGATTGGCTATATTATCAATTGAAAAAGAAATATTAGGAGAACTTGATTATAAAAATTTGATTAAAAATTTTGCATCTCAAAAAGTTAGAAAAATAAAATTTTAATAAAAAATTTATATAAATTTTAATTAAATAATTATATTTTAATTTTTAGCTTTAGGCCTCCAAATATGTTGAGCCGCCCCTGATCATAGTATCACATGCACGGCCCCCACAATCAACATTGATTTGGTGTAAAATGTTCCCTCATGAAGGAGAAGAGTTCCTACAAATATACAAAAGATTGCATCACTTACGTCATGATACACCCCAAGGCTTCAATAGCATTGTTATTTTGTTATAGTCCTCATCAAAATTACCCCACCACCATGACATAAAATGTTGTTATTGACGACGCCATTATTTTCATTTTTGATACAGAAGCCATTGTTGGTTGGCAGGATGTTGGGTGGAAGAGGCAAGAGAGAGGAAGTTCCTGGCGAAGCGGGTAGGGGTAGACTAGACGAGGTAGTAGTCGTCAAGCGATAGAAATTCAAATATTCTTTAAATCTTTTATTGACAGAATTTTAGAGATTTTTTAAATAATTTATATTTTTTAAGTTGAATCAATATTCGCAACACGCAACACTTTTATGGAGGTCTCTTGATAAAGAATTAAAAATCTATGAAATACTATAAAATTATTTTTTTTAGAGGGGCTGATAGTTTTGACAAAGATCTATCAACAAAGCAGTACTTATTTTTGGCAAGAAGAGTATTTCTTATTACTCTTTTCTAAGTAGAAATAGTTATCGCCATCAAGAAAATAAGACACTATAACCACACCTAGATTACTAAGACCACACCTAGCTTATCAAATGGGTATGTGTTAGACATGGGTGAGGCCATATGATAAGATAGAGAACAAATATATTTTTGAAGATATAAATAAATATAGGGAGATATGCAGACCTAGAAATCTAGCTCTGATATCATGAAGAAAAGATGATTAGAATGGCTTGATTTTATTAAGCATAACTATAGGAGATATATATATATATATATATCATCATTTGTGCAAATTCAGTATGTTTGCAAAATTAATTCAGTATGTATGTAAATCTCATAAATCAATCTTTAAGATTCCATCTGATGTCGTAAATCCATCTATGATGAAGCTCCCCAAATCGACAAAGTAAATGTAAAAACTATGCTGATAAATATAGAAAGTTTGAAGAATCTTTAGGATTTTGATCAAACCCCATAAACCAATTCATGTTGAAGTTACCCAATTGATCAAATAATCATAATAAGTATGCAAATAAATCTGGAATGTTTGAAGAATTTCTCGAGTTCTACCAATGAAAAGTTTGTAGAATTTTTAAAATTTCATCATCTTAAGTAGGGGTTGCAAACGGATCGGATCATAAACGGATCGGATCATAAATGGATCGGATCAAAAAATGATCAACCCAAATCCGACTTGTTTATTAAATAGGTCAAAAATTCAAATCTGAACCCGGCCTGTTTATTAAATAGGTAATCCGATCCAATTTGTTTAACCAGTTTATTAAATAGGTCAAATTAGCTTAAACGGATTAAACATGTTAAATGGGTTAAACAAGTCGAGTTAAATGGGTCAGAAACAGGTTAAACAGATCGGGTTAAATTGGTCAGAAATAACTTAAACAGATTAAATAGGTTAAATGGATTATCTGACTCAATCCAACCTGAATATTAAATGGGTTAAACGGATCAAATATCTAAAATCCATATCCGACCTAATTATTAAATGGGTTAAATAGATTGATCCGTTTATGATCTGAACCCGTTTAGCCTAAACCAAACTTGTTTATGGTGGGTTGAACATGGGTCGGATTGGCGGATCAGATTATTTTTTATCAGTCCTAATCTTGAGCATGCAGGATAGAGAAATAAAAATTATGAAAGCTGAAATTCGTTTTATTTTCATGGCTTAACAATAATATTTTTTGAAATAATAGAAGTATAAAAAATTTACTTCTATTTTTTCATAAATTATAGAAATTATTTTGAAAATAAAATAAAAATAGGAACCGAATTATTTTTTTTTTGAAATCAGATTCATATTTTTATTTTTTAAAAATAATAATGAATGGAAGATGTACCAAACAAGGCCTCAAAAGAGTTATTCTTGCCATCTAAACAAAAAATAATGGTCAAAAGGGTGAAATAACAACATTGCTTCGCCAAAATCACCACTATTGAATAAAAAAAGTTATACTAAAAAAATCAATAAATATTTCTTTTTCCAGCTCATACAAAAATTTACTTTTAAAATGCTGTTTGTTTGGGTGATAATGCCAAATTTGCCACTATTGAATGAAAAAGTCATTCTTACCCAAAAAAATTTAAAAAAGTTATACTAAAAAAATCAATAAAAATTACTTTTTCCGGCTCAAACAAAAATTTAGTTTTAAAATGCTGTTTGTTTGGGTAATAGGAAAATTTGACGTCGCGGCCATCATTTCTCTTTATACAATGATTCCATATAGAACTATGACAGAAAACAATTGCTATTAAATGTGTTATACAATATAACATTGCATCTCTGGTAAGTCATGGTAACGCTATTATTTTAGACTATGGGATATATCCATAGCACAGCATCTACAGTGGAGTGCACTTAATGTCAGCAAATGTGATCCACGAATCATGGTATTCTTACCCTATTTTTATAATAGTACTTTGCTGTAACATGTGTTTGGTGGTTGTACATGTATGTGTATGTATCTCTCTGCGTGCGCAGGACTTGAAGAGTGCAACCAATAGATGGCGTCTCCCATTCATGTAAAAGCCTTATGCTGTGTTCTTGTTGGGATCATGAAAGAGTGGATGGATGAGATTGAAAGGATGAATGATCTTCATCCATCGTAAGTATGGATGAAAAAGATAGATTGTCCATCCATCCTGACCCATCATTTTGCATCCTCCCAAATTGGGAGGATGAAAGAAGGATGGATGGAGCATTGAATGATAAATTTTGATATTGACAAAATTATACCTCATTAATTTTTCTGATAAAAATATAATATACTTTTTTTTTATTAATATTATTTATATATATTTTTATATATACTATTAATTATATACTATTAAGTTTTATTAGTTATTATTTTAATTTTAAAATATAATTTCTATAATTATAATTAAATAATTAGATTATCTTTTGTTTCTCTTTTTATATTTATTATTTTTAATTAACTATTTATATAATATTAATTAACTATTTAAATTAAATTATAAATTAGTTAGCTATTTATATAATTAATTTATTAACAATTAATTTATGAAATCATGTATTAAATTAAATATTTATATAATTTTTAATATAATTATACATTATAAAAATTATAAATTTATAAATTTTTTACTTCTTTAGTATAAATAAGTATTATAAATTGATAATAATAATAATTTTATCAAAAGGTAGTTTTGTAAGATATCATCCATCCTTCTTTTTATTCCTCCTATTCCAAACAGAGGAGGGAATCATTTTCACCCATCATCCATGTTTTACCAAATATATGAGAGGATGGATAAAAAATTCATCGTTTGAAATTCAAACTCGGAAGTAGGAGGGCTGGTGTTGGGTATAAAAATACCCACAGCCAAAGCCCTCAGCGGAATCAACTACAGCACGGCTCCGCCCGGACTCCTACGGGAGTCGGGCTCCGCTCCCGGTTTCAACAGCTGGTAAGCTCCGTCCGGACTCCTACGGGAGCCGGACTTCACCTTTAACTTTGATTGCAGAGGACTCCGCCCGGACTCCTACGGGAGCCGGGCCCCGCCGCCAACATCGACTACAGGACAGCTCCGCCTGGACTCCTACGGGAGCCGGGCCCCGCCGCCGACATCGACTACAGGACAACTCCGCCCGGACTCCTATGGGAGCCGGGCCCCGCCGCCGACATCGACTACAGCACAGCTCCGCCCGGACTCCTACGGGAGCCGGGCTCCGCTCTCGGTATCAACTGCTGGTAAGCTCCGTCCGGACTCCTACGGGAGCCGGACTTCACCTTTAACTTTGATTGCAGAGGACTCCACCCGGACTCCTACGGGAGCCGGACTCCGCCAACGACTTCAACAGCAGGTAGACTCCGCCCGGACTCCTACGGGAGCCAGACTTCGTCAACAACTTTAATTGCAGGAAGACTTCGTCCGGGCTCCTACTAGAGCCGAACTCCGTCCTCAACTTTGATGGTTACAGACAGACTGCGCCCGGACTCTGTCCGGACCCCCACGGGACCCGGGCTCCACCCATGACCCCAATCGCAAGGAGGACTCCGCCCGGATCCCTACGGGGGCCGAACTCCAACCGCTGCCGAGCTTCAGCCAGCAGATCGGCACTTCCAGGCCACAATCATGGCCACGATCCTGCTCCACTCACTGCGGCGGACTCCGCGCAGCTCCATTATTCTCTGACAGGCTGTATCAACGGCCATGATTCTGCTCCACTCATTGCGGCAGACCCTACGCGACTCCATTATTCTCTGACAGGCTGTATCAACGGCCATGATTCTGCTCCACTCCTTGCGGCGGGCGCCGCATGACTCCACTGCCTGTAACAGATTCCACGTGGCGAGCTACGGCGATAGCCACGACTCCGCTCCACTACTCTTCGCAGTAAATTTCTCCTGACTATGGGCAGCCCACTACCTGGCGGTTACAAACGTCGCCATCGATCTATTACCTTCTCCGCCTATAAAAGGGGGACCCAGATACGTTATTCTCTAAGCTCAATTTCTTATCTCAAAACTCTGCTAAATTCTCCGTTCGAGCACTCCATTCTTGTTGAGGCAGAGAACTGACTTGAGCGTCGGAGGGTCTTGCCGGAGCAACCCCACCTCCGGTTTAGACTTCCTTTGCAGGTCCCGACGGCGACTGCGGCTTCCCCGACTCCAGCTTTTCCGGCGCAAGCAGATTTTTGCACCAACAGGATTGGCGCTAGAGGAAGGGCTGAACCTTCGCAGTACCCTTGTTCTTAAAGGAGCGCTCAATGGATCCGCTTCCGGCCATCTTTTCCGGCGCCCAATCCTCCTTCCCCCATCTGATGCCCTCTCACGAGGTCTCTGCACAACTACCTCCGGCTATGGTCGCCGATAAAGGGTGGCCGGATGACCGATCTCTGCCGAATTCCGTCAACGTCATCTCGGGAGAATCCCGACGGGAGGCAATCAGCGTACCAGCTGCATCCCCCAAGCGACAAAAAGTTGAAGAACTCATAACCTTCACTGAAGTGGACACCCAGGGAGTCCAATTCCCTCATAACGACGCGGTCGTAGTTTTCTTGAACATAGAAAATTACGACGTCCGTCGCATTCTCGTCGACAATGGGAGTTCGGCCGACATCTTGTTCTACAATGCCTTTTCAAGAATGACCACTCTCGGCGGTCATCTGAGACCGATTTGCTCCCCCTTGATAGGGTTTACCGGTGACGCCGTTCCGACGGAAGGAATGATAGCTCTGACTGTGACCGCGGGTCAGTATCCAAAGCAATCCAGAGCTCTGATAAATTTCCTGGTGGTAAAGGCGCCATCTGCCTACAATGCAATTCTTGGCCGACCCGGCCTCAATGCCCTCAGAGCTGTTGTTTCAACCTACCATTTGAAATTGAAGTTCCCCACCGGCCAGGGGATCGGAGAGGTTCGGGGAGACCAAGCCCTGGCCAGACATTGCTACAACATCGCCCTGCAAAGAAGCGATCAAGCGGACCTCTGTCCGGTCGATGGATTGGATGCTCGCGATGACCTCACTGAGGAGAGGGGCGGTCCAATCGAAGACCTAATACCAATCCCTTTGAATGACGGGAGCACGGAGCATGTGGTGTTAATTGGCTCCAACCTGGGGGAGGAGGTGCGGACGCGTCTTGTGGATTTCCTCCGAAGGAATGCGGACGTTTTCGCATGGGTCCCGGCGGATATGCCGGGGATCGACGCAGAAGTCATGGAACATCATCTGGCAGTCGATCCTAAACATCGACCGACGAAAGAAAAAATCCGGAGTCATGCCCCGGAGAGGCAGAAGGCGATAGCCGAGGAAGTGGATAACCTTCTCAAGGCCGGATTTATTAAGGAAGTCAATTATCCTGAGTGGATCTCCAATGTTGTTTTGGTCAAGAAAGCAAACGGCAAGTGGAGGATGTGTATCGACTTCAAAAAGCTGAATAAGGCTTGTCCAAAGGACAGCTACCCCCTTCCCAGAATTGATCAACTGGTGGACGCTACCTCAGGCCATGAGCTCCTCACTTTTATGGATGCGTTCTCCGGCTATAACCAGATTAGAATGGCATCGGAAGATGAAGAAAAGACGGCTTTCATCACTAATTGCGGCCTTTACTGCTACAGGGTCATGCCGTTCGGCCTCAAGAACGCGGGCGCAACCTATCAACGACTGGTAAACAAAATCTTCAAAGAGCAGATCGGCCGAAACATGGAGGTTTACGTGGACGATATGCTTGTAAAAAGCAGGTCTTCCAGAAACCATGTCGCCGACCTCGAGGAAACCTTTGGCGCTCTTCGAAGGTATAGAATGAAGCTGAACCCGACCAAATGTGCTTTTGGGGTAACCTCAGGAAAGTTCCTGGGCTTCATGGTGTCGGGGCGCGGGATTGAGGCCAATCCAGAGAAAATTCGCGCCATCCAAGAGATGACCGCCCCAAGGTCGATCAAGGAGGTTCAGTGCCTCACGGGAGGGATAGCGGCTCTTAATCGCTTTGTCGCGAGGTCGGCCGAACGATGTTTGCCCTTCTTTCAAACCCTCAAGCAGCCGAAGAACTTCTGTTGGACCTCTGAGTGCCAACAGGCATTCGAAGAATTAAAAGGCTACCTTAGCTCACCCCCGCTGCTGGCGAAGCCCGAACCTGGGGAGGAACTATTTTTGTACCTGGCAGTCTCTCCCACGGCCCTCGCAGCTGTCCTTGTCAAAGAAGAAACGAAAGTCCAGCGACCGGTCTACTACATTAGCCGCGCGCTGAGGGACGCCGAGACCAGGTATACTAAATTAGAAAAACTGACCTACGCCTTGTTGATTGCAGCTCGGAGACTCCGACCTTACTTTCAAGGGCACACGGTGACGCTACTCACCGATCAACCGATCAAGGCGGTCTTGCACCGAGTTGATACCTCCGGAAGGTTGGCAAAATAGGCGATCGAGCTCACGGAATTCGATATCAACTACAGACCTAGACCGACAATAAAGGCCCAAATATTGGCAGATTTCATTATAGAGTGCACCATCCCAGAGGAGGCCGAACCTGAGCAAAGTGGAGTTGACAGCCCGAAGTCTCAACCGAACTCTCCCGACGAAGAAGCCAGTCCCTCCGATTGCTTTTGGACCCTCTTTGTGGACGGATCTTCCAGCATGGCAGGTGCGGGCGCAGGCCTGATCTTGGTCAGCCCGGAGGGAGTCGTCGCGGAGTACGCTCTGCGTTTCGAGTTTCCCGCAACAAACAATGGAGCGGAATATGAGGCTCTGATTGCAGGATTAAGGATCGCCAAAGAGCTGGGAATAGGTCAACTCCGGGTGCACAGCGATTCCCAACTTGTGGTGGGACAAGTCAGCGGGAGTTATGAAGCGCGGGAAGACAGTATGGCCAGGTACCTTGAGAAAGTGAAGGAGCTTACCCCTGCCTTTAGCAGTTTCGACATCAGGCAGATTTCAAGGTCGGAGAACACCAGAGCCGATCTTCTCTCCAAGCTGACGACATCGGCTCCGACCGAATTGCCCAAAGACGTCCTCTTTGAAGTTCTAAAACATCCGAGTACAGAAGAACCGCAGCCCGTAATGGAGATCGACCACGAGCCCAGCTGGGTCGACCCATTGATAACCTATCTTAGAGATGGAGTTCTCCCCTAGGACGCGAAAGAGGCCCGGAAGCTCCGAAATCAAGCCTCCCGATACATCCTTTATGAGGGCAAATTGTATAAAAGATCATACTCCTTGTCCCTCTTAAGGTGTCTCCGGCCCTCAGAAGCTGACTACGCTTTATGGGAAGTACACGAGGGAGCTTGCGGAAGCCATTTGGGTGCCAGATCTTTATCCCACAAGCTACTCCGCCAAGGGTATTACTGGCCAATAATGCATCATGATTCGATTGAATATGTCAAAAAGTGTGATCGATGCCAGAGATACGCCAACATCCAGAGACAACCCGCTACCGAGCTCACACCCTTGAGTGCCCCATGGCCTTTTGCACAATGGGGGATGGATATTCTTGGCCCCTTTCCCATGGCGTCTGGGCAAAGGAAGTTCCTCCTTGTAGCGATCGACTACTTCACCAAATGGGTCGAGGCCGAACCACTAGCAAAAATCACAGAGGCAAAAGTGCAAGATTTCGTTTGGAAGTCAATTGTGTGCAGGTTCGGTCTACCTAGAACCCTAATCACTGATAACGGACGACAATTCGTGGGAGCAAGGTTCGCCGATGATAAACACTTAATTTAAGTATTTTAAATTAAGAAATTATATTTAATTTATCTTATTTATTAAGAATTTGATGTTTCTTTCTATGTTTTACAGGAAAGGTGATCGCCGATACAAAGAGTCCGCTTCTCCCTCCTAATACCTATAAAAAGACTTTTGTACTCTCATTGGAGGGGGAGCCCAAAAATTCTTCTAAAGCCTTGCATAGAGGAACAGAAAGGGACTACTTCATGAGCAGCTAGGCTAGCAGTCTCGGGAGTGGAGAAGAAAGTTTGTAACGACACAGAGATGGTTTATTGTTCTAAACTTTTCTGTATTTCTTTATATGCAATAAAGATTATGCTTTTTATTTAAATTGTCATGAGTTCTTTATTTGCTCCCTATCATATGCTTTTATTTATGCTTTCTTGTTAGATTAATATTAGGAACAACTTTTACTTTCCGGAGACGCGTCGTGATCTACGGATACGGGGCATGCCGAGGAAAGAAGAGTTGTGTACCTAGTCTTTCTGGAGACGCGCCGTGATCTACGGATACGGAGCGTGCCGAGGAAAGAAGAGTTGTGTACCTAGTCTTTCCGGAGACGCGCCGTGATCTACGGGTACGGAGCGTGCCGAGGAAAGATAGGTATTTTTTCTAAGATTAATCACATCTATTTAGTTAAAAAACAGATACAACTCTGCTAGTGCAAATTAATTCAAAACTCCCGAGCTCTTTTTATTTTTTTATTACCTCAATTTTATGATAATTTATTTTCTAAATCAAAAACAACGCTTCTTTCTTTTACCTTGCAATTTCAATTTAGCCCAAGATCCCTGAGGATACGATCTCGACTCATCCTACCTACATAGTGAGTAGAGTTACTTTTGGTGCTATCAACGACTACGCATCAAATTTTGGCGCCGTTGCCGGGGATCTTGGCACGGTTGAATAAAAAAATTTAAAAAAAAAAATTTAAAAAAAAAAATTGAAAAAAAAAAAAAAATTTTTTAAATTTTTTTTTTAAAAAAAAATACTTTTCAGTTTTTATTTCTCGTTTTAAATTTTTCAGTGCTTTCTAGCTAAATAATCTTATTTGCATAATTACAGAATTACCTTGCATAACTAATTTACTATTTAGAATTTTGCTGCTTAGAATAATTTGCTACTTTTTATAGCCTAGTGATTTGTTGCTTTTTAGACTTAATCACTTAAATTTATTTTCTTGCAAAATTAAAAAAAAAATTTAAAAAAAATATACAACAAGATAAAATTATATATATATAAAAAAAAAAACCACTGACATTTCATAACACTTAACTAAAATGGCGTAACCTCAAATATAAAAATTTCTAACCTGATTGGACACCTTGTTTCTTTGCATTGCATCTCCATAATTAATCTTAAGGGCAATAACCCATTAACTAGATAAGGTAGGGATTTGATCACCCTTCCTTGGCCCACAAATCACTCCCTTGCATTTGCATAACCTAGACCTTAATTTAAAATCAACTAGACGTCAACCCTAGGAATTTCGAGCTCAATAGGATAAGAAAGCTCTAGAGTTGAACCGAGTGCGGATTGGTTAATTGCTCGGTGTCTAAGGCAAGTGGTTAAAGAAAGTAGTTTTCAATTGGTTCCGTTGACTGACCTGGCCAACTTAGTTGGTGTCTAAGGAAAGCAACGAGCAGGGAACCTCCCACATCTTACGCTTACCTGGCCGAGTCAGTTAGTCAGTCTTGAGCTTGGAGTGCTCAAAAGCAATCTTGAAAGTTAGGAGCTGTCTAGATCTAAGTTAACCGTAGGATAGAGAGTCTATGATTGTTTAAGTTGATTGCAATTAACATCTAAACATTAATTAATTTCTCCCTTTTCATAGATTTAAGATTCTTAGGTTCTTCTCTTTAGATTTTCTTCATTCTTTTCTCACTTTATTATAAAAATATATATTAAAAAAAAAAAAAATTCTGTGTGTGCTCTACAGTATAATTGTAAGGTGTATGCTTTGCCGTAGATCGTTACGACCAGAAATCCAACCTTTTGATCCAGAAATAGAAAGAACCTTCAGAGCCAACAGACATAAAAAGATGGACCGAAATCAGGAGAATGATCCACCCAAGCAATTGAAGGAGTACTTTACTCCTTCCACATATACCTACTCTCCTTGTATTCAAGTACCCCCTGTGGAGGCCACTCAATATGAAATTAAGTCCAGTATCATCCAAATGTTACCTTCATTTTATGGACTTAGTAATGAAGACCCTTATAAACATCTTGAAGAATTTCTTGAGATATGCTCAACTGTCAAAATTCACAACTTCTCCGATGATGCTCTTAGGTTGAAATTATTCCCTTTCTCACTTAAGGATAAAGCCAAATACTGGCTACATACTTTGGATTCCATGACTATATCAACCTGGGACCAGCTGCAAGGAGAGTTTCTCAAGAAATATTTTCCCATAGGAAAAACTAATCAAATAAGGAAAGCCATAACTAGTTTTTCCCAATTAGATGGAGAAATGTTTCATGAAACATGGGAGAGATTAAAAGACCTTATTAGAAAATGTCCCCACCATGCTGTACCCAAGTGGCAGTTAATCCAATGTTTTTATGATGGGCTCTCTGAAAGACATCGACAAATAGTCGATGCATCATGCGGTGGGACATTTATGCTGAAAAGTGAGGATGAGGCATGGCAACTGTTTGAAATTTTAAGTGAAAATTCATTACATCATATGTCTGCTTCCATTAGAGATAAACCCATGTTAAACTCAAAAAGAGGTGGAATATTTGAAGTAGGAAATGCCATAGATATCCATCAAAAGGTAGATGAACTGTCCCAAAAATTAGATCGTCTTCTAAACACTGGACAATCCCCGATTCCACCTAATCCAATCCAAGAAGTTTGTGTATTGTGTGCAAGTCCAAACCATTTTGTTAGTGAATGCCCAGCCGCACCCCAATTTTCTGAGTTTGTGCACGAACAGGTTCAGCAAGTCCAACAAGCTCGCAGACCAGGAAACGATCCATATTCGAACACTTATAACCCCGGCTGGAGAAACCATCCAAATTTTTCCTGGAGACCACAACCAGTGGTTGGTCCTGCCACACCTCGACCTCAATATCAAGACCCAACTTATAGGCATGGATCATACCATCAATTCCAAAATATTCCTCAACCGTCTACTACTGGTCACAGCTCAGCTTTTGAGGAAAAAGTCCTGAAAGCACTAGAAAGATTAGAAGTCAACACTCAGATCCTTAACTCCCACACACAATCCATTGCTAAGCTAGAGACCCAAATAGGTCAACTAGCGACTGCATTCAGTAGGAGGGAAGAAGGAAAATTACCTAGCCAACCTGAGAGCAACCCAAGAGGGCAATTTGTGATTGAGAGTTATAATACCCCAGAAGCTTTTTCTGAACATGCCAAATCAATCATGACTCTGAGAAGTGGGAAGGTCATTGAACACACTAGTAAAACCAATGAGACTGACCCTAAACCTCTAACCGAATCCAAATCACCCAAGAACAAGGAGGACCTGAAAATAGAGAAGGAACCAACTGCATCGGAATCATCTTACTTGCCTAAAACCCCATTTCCGGATGCCCTGAAAGCCCCTATTCCTGCAGATAAGAAGGGAAGAAAACTCGATGAGATGTTGGAATTGTTTAAGCAAGTCCAAATTAATCTTTCCCTTCTAGACGCAATCAAACAGGTCCCTGCTTATGCCAAATTTTTGAAAGATTTGTGCACCCAAAAACGTAAATCTAGATCACAAATCCCAAAGAAAGTATATCTCACTGAACAGGCTAGTTCTGTCATCCAGCATGCCACTTCTCCAAAGCTTAAAGACCCAGGAGCCCCCATCATTTCCTGTGTTATAGGAGATTATCACATTGAAAAAGCTCTTCTAGATTTAGGGGCAAGTGTGAATCTTTTACCTAGTTCGGTGTATGAACTTTTTGGATTTGGAGAACTAAAACCAACATCAGTCACATTACAGTTAGCCGACAGATCAATTAAGGAACCACGTGGAATGCTTGAGGATGTCTTGGTCAAGGTAGATGAGTTTTACTTTCCAGTTGATTTTCTGGTTCTCGATATGGAATTAAGTGGCAACCCCAGACAAATTCTCATTATCTTAGGACGACCTTTTCTAGCTACGGCGAATGCATGCATCAATTGTAGGACAGGAGTCATGGACGTACCGTTTGGGAATAAGAAACTGAGACTGAATGTGTTTGGTGCTTCTCAAGGACCATCAATGGATAGTTGCTTCAAAGTAGATACACTAGAAGATATTATAGAAGATGCAACACCCACAATTCTAGCACCTGAACCTTTAGATACTTGCTTGGCTCACTTTGGAGTGTATGACTTTAAGGGATATATGAAAGAAGTTAACATATTGTTGGATACACCACATGATAAAACCACTCCTCCATGGACAATCAAGTATGAGCCATTACCCAACTTTTGTTAGTTTTATCGCATATGACGTCTGGCTGAAGACATAAAACTTAGCGCTTGTTGGGAGGCAACCCAACGATTTCATATTTTTTTTACTTTATCGCAGCTGCAGGAATTTAGAACAAGAGCCTATTAATCAATGAAGCTATCTTCAACTTTCGAAGCAAAATTATCCCAGGTGCACTCTCTCCTTTTATTTTCTTTGCTTTCCTACTCCATTGAGGACAATGTAGATTAAGTTGGGGGGGAAGGGATTAATCAAATCCTCGAGTATGGTCAGAAATAATTAGTTTTGTGTATTCAAATTTTATTTTGATTAAGAGTCAATTAGGCATCCTAATAAATGAATGATTAACGGTCAAGATAATTTTAGAGATACTGAGGAATAAATTATTAAGAAAACTCAATGAATGGTAGGGTTTGAACTAGACCAAATTTTAGGAGTGATTCTACAACCCTCTTCTTACTGATCTCAATAAAGAATCTGCTTCATGAAAAATTGGGTGGAAAGATCGAGGTATGCAAAACTTCTCCTTAAAAAAAAAAAAAAAAAAAAAAAAAAAAAAAGAGAGAGAGAAAAACAACATTGGTCTCCTACTGAGTAACCGGGCCCTTTCGCCTAAGTAAGCGTTGTGGTTCGCGTAAAAAGGTAGGCAATGTTATATACATATATATATATATAAAAGAAAAAAAAAAAAAAGTGACTAAATTGCAAGAAGATAATAAACCTTTTTTTCATTAAGTTAGAGGATTTAAAGAGTAAAGTGGAGAGTTGGTGAAAGAAAAGCTCTGAAATTTCTTTAGTTAATACTCAACCACTAATTGGGTCAAATTGATAATCTAATGAAATATCTTTTTAATGGTCTGACCAAGTATCATCTACCTTTTGGGATGTCTAACCTACTTTTTATTCAAAATCAAGTCAGTACACGATGCTGATATATCTATTTTACTCGAGGACGAGCAAAATTCAAGTTGGGGGGTGTGATAAACACTTAATTTAAGTATTTTAAATTAAGAAATTATATTTAATTTATCTTATTTATTAAGAATTTGATGTTTCTTTCTATGTTTTACAGGAAAGGTGATCGCCGATACAAAGAGTCCGATTCATAGATCAAAAAGATTCCAGTTTGAAGAAAATTGGACTTACAATAAAATTAAAATAAAAGAAAGACGCATCCGGTATTATAGAAAATGAAGATACTATGCAAAGAATCCAAAAAAGATATAGATGTCATTATGAAGAAACTTTTGTTTCTTTTTGGAAAAAAAAAAAAGAAAAGAAAGAAAGATTCACGTGAATTCAAAGGCTGGGCGGTTTCACGTGGATGTTTGGGTGGTTTCACAATGATTCAAAACAAAAGAAAACGCGGCGTGGACGCAGGGACGCGGTTTGGACGCAGCGCACGGACGCGGGACGCGGGAAGCTGACGCGGTTTGGACGCAGGGCGCGGACGCGGGACGCGGCTCACGCGGGTGTGGGCGCACTGCAACAAGTTCAAAATAAGAAAAAAAATAATATTTAGAAATATTTTGAAAGATTTATATTTTTTTTAGTCCCACATCGGAAAATCATGTAAAACTTCTCCCTCCTAACACCTATAAAAAGACTTTTGTACTCTCATTGGAGGGGGAGCCCAGAAATTCTTCTAAAGCCTTGCATAGAGGAACAGAAAGGGACTACTTCATGAGCAGCTAGGCTAGCAGTCTCGGGAGTGGAGAAGAAAGTTTGTAACGACACAGAGATGGTTTATTGTTCTAAACTTTTCTGTATTTCTTTATATGCAATAAAGATTATGCTTTTTATTTAAATTGTCATGAGTTCTTTATTTGCTCCCTATCATATGCTTTTATTTATGCTTTCTTGTTAGATTAATATTAGGAACAACTTTTACTTTCCGGAGACGCGTCGTGATCTACGGATACGGGGCGTGCCGAGGAAAGAAGAGTTGTGTACCTAGTCTTTCCGGAGACGCGCCGTGATCTACGGATACGGAGCGTGCCGAGGAAAGAAGAGTTGTGTACCTAGTCTTTCCGGAGACGCGCCGTGATCTACGGGTACGGAGCGTGCCGAGGAAAGATAGGTATTTTTCCTAAGATTAATCACATCTATTTAGTTAAAAAACAGATACAACTCTGCTAGTGCAAATTAATTCAAAACTCCCGAGCTCTTTTTATTTTTTTATTACCTCAATTTTATGATAATTTATTTTCTAAATCAAAAACAACGCTTCTTTCTTTTACCTTGCAATTTCAATTTAGCCCAAGATCCCTGAGGATACGATCTCGACTCATCCTACCTACATAGTGAGTAGAGTTACTTTTGGTGCTATCAACGACTACGCATCAAATTTTGGCGCCGTTGCCGGGGATCTTGGCACGGTTGAATTAAAAAATTTAAAAAAAAAAAATTAAAAAAAAAAAATTTTTTTTTTAAATTTTTTTTTTTTAAAAAAAATACTTTTCAGTTTTTATTTCTCGTTTTAAATTTTTCAGTGCTTTCTAGCTAAATAATCTTATTTGCATAATTACAGAATTACCTTGCATAACTAATTTACTATTTAGAATTTTGCTGCTTAGAATAATTTGCTACTTTTTATAGCTTAGTGATTTGTTGCTTTTTAGACTTAATCACTTAAATTTATTTTCTTGCAAAATTAAAAAAAAAAATTTAAAAAAAATATACAACAAGATAAAATTATATATATAAAAAAAAAAAACCACTGACATTTCATAACACTTAACTAAAATGGCGTAACCTCAAATATAAAAATTTCTAACCTGATTGGACACCTTGTTTCTTTGCATTGCATCTCCATAATTAATCTTAAGGGCAATAACCCATTAACTAGATAAGGTGGGGATTTGATCACCCTTCCTTGGCCCACAAATCACTCCCTTGCATTTGCATAACCTAGACCTTAATTTAAAATCAACTAGACGTCAACCCTAGGAATTTCGAGCTCAATAGGATAAGAAAGCTCTAGAGTTGAACCGAGTGCGGATTGGTTAATTGCTCGGTGTCTAAGGCAAGTGGTTAAAGAAAGTGGTTTTCAATTGGTTCCGTTGACTGACCTGGCCAACTTAGTTGGTGTCTAAGGAAAGCAACGAGCAGGGAACCTCCCACATCTTACGCTTACCTGGCCGAGTCAGTTAGTCAGTCTTGAGCTTGGAGTGCTCAAAAGCAATCTTGAAAGTTAGGAGCTGTCTAGATCTAAGTTAACCGTAGGATAGAGAGTCTATGATTGTTTAAGTTGATTGCAATTAACATCTAAACATTAATTAATTTCTCCCTTTTCATAGATTTAAGATTCTTAGGTTCTTCTCTTTAGATTTTCTTCATTCTTTTCTCACTTTATTATAAAAATATATATTAAAAAAAAAAAATTCTGTGTGTGCTCTACAGTATAATTGTAAGGTGTATGCTTGGCCGTAGATCGTTACGACCAGAAATTCAACCTTTTGATCCAGAAATAGAAAGAACCTTCAGAGCCAACAGACATAAAAAGATGGACCGAAATCAGGAGAATGATCCACCCAAGCAATTGAAGGAGTACTTTACTCCTTCCACATATACCTACTCTCCTTGTATTCAAGTACCCCCTGTGGAGGCCACTCAATATGAAATTAAGTCCAGTATCATCCAAATGTTACCTTTATTTTATGGACTTAGTAATGAAGACCCTTATAAACATCTTGAAGAATTTCTTGAGATATGCTCAACTGTCAAAATTCACAACTTCTCCGATGATGCTCTTAGATTGAAATTATTCCCTTTCTCACTTAAGGATAAAGCCAAATACTGGCTACATACTTTGGATTCCATGACTATATCAACCTGGGACCAGCTGCAAGGAGAGTTTCTCAAGAAATATTTTCCCATAGAAAAAACTAATCAAATAAGGAAAGCCATAACTAGTTTTTCCCAATTAGATGGAGAAATGTTTCATGAAACATGGGAGAGATTAAAAGACCTTATTAGAAAATATCCCCACCATGCTGTACCCAAGTGGCAGTTAATCCAATATTTTTATGATGGGCTCTCTGAAAGACATCGACAAATAGTCGATGCATCATGCGGTGGGATATTTATGCTGAAAAGTGAGGATGAGGCATGGCAACTGTTTGAAATTTTAAGTGAAAATTCATTACATCATATGTCTGCTTCCATTAGAGATAAACCCATGTTAAACTCAAAAAGAGGTGGAATATTTGAAGTAGGAAATGCCATAGATATCCATCAAAAGGTAGATGAACTGTCCCAAAAATTAGATCGTCTTCTAAACACTGGACAATCCCCGATTCCACCTAATCCAATCCAAGTAGTTTGTGTATTGTGTGCAAGTCCAAACCATTTTGTTAGTGAATGCCCAGCCGCACCCCAATTTTCTGAGTTTGTGCACGAACAGGTTCAGCAAGTCCAACAAGCTCGCAGACCAGGAAACGATCCATATTCGAACACTTATAACCCCGGCTGGAGAAACCATCCAAATTTTTCCTGGAGACCACAACCAGTGGTTGGTCCTGCCACACCTCGACCTCAATATCAAGACCCAACTTATAGGCATGGACCATACCATCAATTCCAAAATATTCCTCAACCGTCTACTACTGGTCACAGCTCAGCTTTTGAGGAAAAAGTCCTGAAAGCACTAGAAAGATTAGAAGTCAACACTCAGATCCTTAACTCCCACACACAATCCATTGCTAAGCTAGAGACCCAAATAGGTCAACTAGCGACTGCATTCAGTAGGAGGGAAGAAGGAAAATTACCTAGCCAACCTGAGAGCAACCCAAGAGGGCAATTTGTGATTGAGAGTTATAATACCCCAGAAGCTTTTTCTGAACATGCCAAATCAATCATGACTCTGAGAAGTGGGAAGGTCATTGAACACACTAGTAAAACTAATGAGACTGACCCTAAACCTCTAACCGAATCCAAATCACCCAAGAACAAGGAGGACCTGAAAATAGAGAAGGAACCAACTGCACCGGAATCATCTTACTTGCCTAAAACCCCATTTCCGGATGCCCTGAAAGCCCCTATTCCTGCAGATAAGAAGGGAGGAAAACTCGATGAGATGTTGGAATTGTTTAAGCAAGTCCAAATTAATCTTCCCTTTCTAGACGCAATCAAACAGGTCCCTGCTTATGCCAAATTTTTGAAGGATTTGTGCACCCAAAAACGTAAATCTAGATCACAAATCCCAAAGAAAGTATATCTCACTGAACAGGCTAGTTCTGTCATCCAGCATGCCACTCCTCCAAAGCTTAAAGACCCAGGAGCCCCCATCATTTCCTGTGTTATAGGAGATTATCACATTGAAAAAGCTCTTCTAGATTTAGGGGCAAGTGTGAATCTTTTACCTAGTTCGGTGTATGAACTTTTTGGATTTGGAGAACTAAAACCAACATCAGTCACATTACAGTTAGCCGACAGATCAATTAAGGAACCACGTGGAATGCTTGAGGATGTCTTGGTCAAGGTAGATGAGTTTTACTTTCCAGTTGATTTTCTGGTTCTCGATATGGAATTAAGTGGCAACCCCAGACAAATTCCCATTATCTTAGGACGACCTTTCCTAGCTACGGCGAATGCATGCATCAATTGTAGGACAGGAGTCATGGACGTATCATTTGGGAATAAGAAACTGAGACTGAATGTGTTTGGTGCTTCTCAAGGACCATCAATGGATAGTTGCTTCAAAGTAGATACACTAGAAGATATTATAGAAGATGCAACACCCACAATTCTAGCACCTGAACCTTTAGATACTTGCTTGGCTCACTTTGGAGTGTATGACTTTAAGGGATATATGAAAGAAGTTAACATATTGTTGGATACACCACATGATAAAACCACTCCTCCATGGACAATCAAGTATGAGCCATTACCCATCTTTTGTTGGTTTTATCGCATATGACGTCTGGCTGAAGACATAAAACTTAGCGCTTGTTGGGAGGCAACCCAACGATTTCATATTTTTTTTACTTTATCGCAGCTGCAGGAATTTAGAACAAGAGCCTATTAATCAATGAAGCTATCTTCAACTTTCGAAGCAAAATTATCCCAGGTGCACTCTCTCCTTTTATTTTCTTTGCTTTCCTACTCCATTGAGGACAATGTAGATTAAGTTGGGGGGGAAGGGATTAATCAAATCCTCGAGTATGGTCAGAAATAATTAGTTTTGTGTATTCAAATTTTATTTTGATTAAGAGTCAATTAGGCATCCTAATAAATGAATGATTAACGGTCAACATAATTTTAGAGATACTGAGGAATAAATTATTAAGAAAACTCAATGAATGGTAGGGTTTGAACTAGACCAAATTTTAGGAGTGATTCTACAACCCTCTTCTTACTGATCTCAATAAAGAATCTGCTTCATGAAAAATTGGGTGGAAAGATCGAGGTATGCAAAACTTCTCCTTAAAAAAAAAAAAAAAAAAAAAAAAAAGAGAGAGAGAGAGAAAAACAACATTGGTCTCCTACTGAGTAACCGGGCCCTTTCGCCTAAGTAAGCGTTGTGGTTCGCGTAAAAAGGTAGGCAATGTTATATATATATATATATATATATATATAAAAGAAAAAAAAAAAAAAGAGACTAAATTGCAAGAAGATAATAAACCTTTTTTTCATTAAGTTAGAGGATTTAAAGAGTAAAGTGGAGAGTTGGTGAAAGAAAAGCTCTGAAATTTCTTTAGTTAATACTCAACCACTAATTGGGTCAAATTGATAATCCAATGAAATATCTTTTTAATGGTCTGACCAAGTATCATCTACCTTTTGGGATGTCTAACCTACTTTTTATTCAAAATCAAGTCGGTACACGATGCTGATATATCTATTTTACTCGAGGACGAGCAAAATTCAAGTTGGGGGGTGTGATAAACACTTAATTTAAGTATTTTAAATTAAGAAATTATATTTAATTTATTTTATTTATTAAGAATTTGATGTTTCTTTCTATGTTTTACAGGAAAGGTGATCGCCGATACAAAGAGTCCGATTCATAGATCAAAAAGATTCCAGTTTGAAGAAAATTGGACTTAAAATAAAATTAAAATAAAAGAAAGACGCATCCGGTATTATAGAAAATGAAGATACTATGCAAAGAATCCAAAAAAGATATAGATGTCATTATGAAGAAACTTTTGTTTCTTTTTGGAAAAAAAAAAAAGAAAAGAAAGAAAGATTCACGTGAATTCAAAGGCTGGGCGGTTTCACGTGGATGTTTGGGTGGTTTCACAATGATTCAAAACAAAAGAAAACGCGGCGTGGACGCAGGGACGCGGTTTGGACGCAGCGCACGGACGCGAGACGTGGGAAGCTGACGCGGTTTGGACGCAGGGCGCGGACGCGGGACGCGGCTCACGCGGGTGTGGGCGCACTGCAACAAGTTCAAAATAAGAAAAAAATAATATTTAGAAATATTTTGAAAGATTTGTATATTTTTTAGTCCCACATCGGAAAATCATGTAAAACTTCTCCCTCCTAACACCTATAAAAAGACTTTTGTACTCTCATTGGAGGGGGAGCCCAGAAATTCTTCTAAAGCCTTGCATAGAGGAACAGAAAGGGACTACTTCATGAGCAGCTAGGCTAGCAGTCTCGGGAGTGGAGAAGAAAGTTTGTAACGACACAGAGATGGTTTATTGTTCTAAACTTTTCTGTATTTCTTTATATGCAATAAAGATTATGCTTTTTATTTAAATTATCATGAGTTCTTTATTTGCTCCCTATCATATGCTTTTATTTATGCTTTCTTGTTAGATTAATATTAGGAACAACTTTTACTTTCCGGAGACGCGTCGTGATCTACGGATACGGGGCGTGCCGAGGAAAGAAGAGTTGTGTACCTAGTCTTTCCGGAGACGCGCCGTGATCTACGGATACGGAGCGTGCCGAGGAAAGAAGAGTTGTGTACCTAGTCTTTCCGGAGACGCGCCGTGATCTACGGGTACGGAGCGTGCCGAGGAAAGATAGGTATTTTTCCTAAGATTAATCACATCTATTTAGTTAAAAAACAGATACAACTCTGCTAGTGCAAATTAATTCAAAACTCCCGAGCTCTTTTTATTTTTTTATTACCTCAATTTTATGATAATTTATTTTCTAAATCAAAAACAACGCTTCTTTCTTTTACCTTGCAATTTCAATTTAGCCCAAGATCCCTGAGGATACGATCTCGACTCATCCTACCTACATAGTGAGTAGAGTTACTTTTGGTGCTATCAACGACTACGCATCAGCCGAATTCTGTGAAGATCTAAACATCTCCCACAACTTCACATCAGTAGCCCACCCTCAGGCGAACGGCGAAGCTGAGGTAACTAACAGAACCCTGTTGCAGGGGATTAAGACAAGGCTCGAAAAAGCAAAAGGGACTTGGGCGGACGAGCTTTATCATGTGCTATGGGCGTATCGAACCACCCAGAGGTTACCTACAGGGGAGACTCCCTTTGCTTTAGCCTTTGGTACGGAAGCCGTCATCCCGATCGAGCTTAAACTCCCGTCGGCACGCGTCGTTGCATTCGACGAACACCAAAATTCACAAAGTCTCAGAACCAACCTCGACCTGCTGGAAGAAAGACGGAAGATCGCTCAGGTTCGAATGACAGCCTACAGACAAAAAGTTGCTCGATATTACAACGCCCGAGTCAAGAACAAAGCATTTAAAGTAGGAGATCTAGTGCTCCGATGAGCTGCTGTCTCGCAACCACAGGGCCAGAGAAAACTTGCCCCAAACTGGGAGGGACCTTACGAGGTCAAAGAAGTAGTCCGGTCCGGAACTTATTATCTTAAGGAGCTCGGAGGAGCCGACCTCCCGCGACCGTGGAGCTCAGAAAACTTACGGATGTACTACTAGTAATTTCGTTTTAATCAAAAAATGCGCGCCCATATGTCTTGGGACAATTCAAGCAAACTGTATCAAAAACAAAAGGGCAACCTCTTAAAGTCGAAGGCCCGGTTCTTTTAGACCGGATGGGGGGAGAGGCCTTACAACGCCCATATGTGCCCCCACAGCCCTGTTAGGAACAGGAGAAGAACCTCGCCCTAACTTGAGCAAAGTCAAAGGCCCGGTTCTTTTAGACCGAATGGGGGGAGAGGCCTTACAACGCCCATATGTGCCCCCACAGCCCTGTTAGGGACAGGAGGAGAACCTCGCCCTAACTTGAGCAAAGTCGAAGGCCCGGTTCCTTTAGACCGGATGGGGGGAGAGGCCTTACAACGCCCACATGCGTCCCCACAGCCCTGTTAGGGACAGGAGGAGAACCTCGCCCTAACTTGAGCAAAGTCGAAGGCCCGGTTCTTTTAGACCGGATGGGGGGAGAGGCCTTACAATGCCCACATGCGCCCCCACAGCCATGTTAGGGACAGGAGGAGAACCTCGCCCTAACTTGAGCAAAGTTGAAGGCCCGGTTCTTTTAGACCGGATGGGGGGAGAGGCCTTGCAGCGCCCTAACGCGCCCCCGCAACCAGGCTGGTAACGAGAGGAGAACCTCACACCGACTCGAGCAAGCGGGAAGGCCCGGACTCCTACGGGAGCCGGGTTCCGTCCACGACGCCAAAGAAAACTTCGCCCGGGCTCCTACGGGAGCCGGGTTCCATCCACGACGCCCAAGAAAACTTCGCCCGAACTCCTACGGGAGCCGGGTTCCATCCACGACGCCCAAGAAAACTTCGCCCGGACTCCTATGGGAGCCGGGTTCCGTCCACGACGCCCAAAAAAACTTTGCCCGGGCTCCTACGGGAGCCGGGTTCCGTCCACGACGCCCAGGAAAACTTCACCCGGACTCCTACGGGAGCCGGGCTCCATCGCCGACATCAGCTACAGGACGACCCCGCCCGGACTCCTACGAGAGCCGGGCTCCGCTGACAACAGCAACTGCCGATAAGCCTTGTCCGGACTTCTACGGAAGCCGGACTTTGCCTATGACTTTGATTGCAGGAAGACTTCGCCCTGACTCCTACGAGAGCCGGGCTACTCCAACTTCAGGAGGGCTTCTCCGTTCGGACTCCCAAGGGAGCCGAACTTAGCTCCGACTTCAACAGAGAAAAAATTCAAGCAAAAAAGGAAGGCAAACAGTGCCCGAAGGCAACGGAAGCTCGGATCTCCGAATTCAAGCCCTAGGAGGGACCTCGGGCCCGAAGGGCCCCAAGCGAACCTGCAACCATCAACGGAATGACAATTGGGTATCTTCGAACGGCGTAAGAGCCGAAAAGGAGCTCGGCAAATGATGACCCCACATGAGCAGAAGAGGTCGTCGATGACCTTGGGACAACACGAAAAGGAAAAGAAGAAGAGAAGGAAGAAAGAGGAAAGGAAAATGAAGAAGTTCGACAGACAACTATTTAACGCGAGATGCAGACGAGGTAACAAAATCTCTTTTTCATTTAACAAGAGTATACGTTACAGGACCCGATGGGTCAAGAAAAAAAAAAAAGAAAAAGAAGATACACGTCATCGCAAGCCTCGCAAACACGGTTCGGGAAGGATGAACTGGAGGCCGCTCCGAGCTGCAAACTCCTCTTCCCATCTCTGTTTTTCTCAGTCGCGTTCTCCAGTGCATGTAACAGCTCTCGCCCCATCTCGCCTCATTCTGTCTCCGAAGTCCCAACCCTAGCGAGAAAAGGATGGGATAGATCTCCGGAGGCGGTAAGGGCAACGGCGGCAGTAGCGAAGACCTGTTTCAAGAAGAACCGGAGTCACCTTGGAAGTGGTAGCGATACCAGAGATGTGCCTCACATCCGAATGCTCCACGACAGCCGCCACCCAAAATGCTCCGACAAGGTCGGCATGCGCTACTCCCACCGTCCCCGCAACAAGTTCCACTGCCCCACCGTCGACGCCGACCGCCTCTGGTCCCTCGGCCCCGACGGCATCAAGAATCCAGCCATAGCTTATGACGACAGCTCTGCCCTCTTGACCGATATCACCCCGCCTTGCTGCTCCGAAATTCGCGGGCAGAATAACTTCACCGACAGCCCCCGTTATTAAACCCCTGTTGTTGAAGGAATTCTTCCTTGAGCCCCCTTCAAAACGACGGAGATTCTCACCGGCCGCCATTCTCCTCCTCACCTTCCTCCAAGCCCTAGACATCCCCTCAAGAACGGCCTCCGGGGTAGAGGACATGGCGTAGGAACCCTCAGAGAAGAATTGAGGGGCTGAAGAAGGCAAGGACTTGTGCGAGGGAAGCAAGACTCTCGGGCGAAGGAAAGGCGCCAGAATGAAGCCATGAAAGGACTAGGGGGTTTAAATAGCCGACGGATCCTAGCACAGTTATGGCGACGGGTATTCCTGGGCCAACCGATGCGTGCCACGTGTCGCGCTTATCCCCTTCATCGCTATCGAGGGTTGACCGTTCACAAATTCCCATGGCACGGCGCTTGAGATCGCATTCCGACGGGGGTTCCGAAAAGACTCTTCAGGTCACCTTCACCGAAAAGCGGGCTCTGACGTATACACATTTAATGCCAAAATATCCGGAGGCGGCGGTGCGTAGGATTCGAAGGAACGATTTCGGCTGTGCCCATCTCTCTCTCTGTACTTCCTTCGTTTGAAATTCAAACTCGAAAGTAGGGGGGCTGGTGTTGGGTATAAAAATACCCACAGTCAAAGCCCTCAGCGGAATCAACTACAGCACAGCTCCGCCCGGACTCCTACGGGAGTCGGGCTCCGCTCCCGGTTTCAACTGCTGGTAAGCTCCGTCCGGACTCCTACGGGAGCCGGACTTCACCTTTAACTTTGATTGCAGAGGACTCCACCCGGACTCCTACGGGAGCCGGGCCCCGCCGCCGACATCGACTACAGGACAGCTCCGCCCGGACTCCTACGGGAGCCGGGCCCCGCCGCCGACATCGACTACAGGACAACTCCGCCCGGACTCCTACGGGAGCCGGGCCCCGCCGCCGACATCGACTACAGCACAGCTCCGCCCGGACTCCTACGGGAGCCGGGCTCCGCTCTCGGTATCAACTGCTGGTAAGCTCCGTCCGGACTCCTACGGGAGCCGGACTTCACCTTTAACTTTGATTGCAGAGGACTCCGCCCGGACTCCTACGGGAGCCAGACTCCGCCAACGACTTCAACAGCAGGTAGACTCCGCCCGGACTCCTACGGGAGTCGGACTTCGTCAACAACTTTAATTGCAAGAAGACTTCATCCGGGCTCCTACTAGAGCCGAACTCCGTCCTCAACTTTGACGGTTACAGACAGACTGCTCCCGGACTCCGTCCGGACCCCCACGGGACCCGGGCTCCACCCATGACCCCAATCGCAAGGAGGACTCCGCCCGGATCCCTACGGGGGCTGAACTCCAACCGCTGCCGAGCTTCAGCCAGCAGATCGGCACTTCCAGGCCACAATCACGGCCACGATCCTACTCCACTCACTGCGGCGGACTCCGCACAGCTCCATTATTCTCTGACAGGCTGTATCAACGGCCATGATTCTGCTCCACTCATTGCGGCAGACCCTACGCGACTCCATTATTCTCTGACAGGCTGTATCAACGGCCATGATTCTGCTCCACTCCTTGCGGCAGGCGCCGCATGACTCCACTACCTGTAACAGATTCCACGTGGCGAGCTACGACGATAGCCATGACTCCGCTCCACTACTCTTCGCAGTAAATTCCTCCTGACTATGGGCAGCCCACTACCTGGCGGTTACAAACGTCGCCATCGATCTATTACCTCCTCCGCCTATAAAAGGGGACCCAGATACGTTATTCTCTAAGCTCAATTTCTTATCTCAAAACTCTGCTAAATTCTCCGTTCGAGCACTCCATTCTTGTTGAGGCAGAGAACTGACTTGAGCGTCGGAGGGTCTTGTCGGAGCAACCCCACCTCCGGTTTAGACTTCCTTTGCAGGTCCCGACGGCGACCGCGGCTTCCCCGACTCCAGCTTCTCCGGTGCAAGCAGATTTTTGCACCAACAATATATATATATATATATATATATATATATATATATAATAGGAAGATGTAAGGATTTAAACCCCGAACATTTAAATGGCTTAACCTCTATCTCAACCACTAAGCAAAATCATATAGATATTTTTAAATTAATCCATAATATATTTATACCTATTTAAACTCTTATATATCAACACCCATCACAAAAGCCTAGCCATTGTCTAAGCTTTCTTATTCGGTTGCTGAAAGCCTCCCACCTAAGTGAGACTCCCGAGGGTGGAAAAAAAACAAAGAAAAAATCAGGAGAAATGTCGGAGATCCCATAAATTTTTTTAGTGTCAAAAAAGTTTGCCTTCTAAGATAGGGCATCTTAAGTTCCCCAAACATTTCATGATCCATGATGAGTGTAAGGATTGCATACACACAATAATAAGCAGTAGTAGTACATAATTTTTAGTGATTGTGAAAGGTTGATATATGCTCATACTAGATAAATTAGAATTCATCACAAGATTTCTTAATTTTAATTTTTTGTAGCCTTACTTGGATTTTTTAAAATCCATAGATATATATTTTTTATATTTGTTTTGTAACAACTACTAGTAGTAAATGCTTTTTAGTAGTTGGAAAAAATATAGTCATAGTTAAACAAGCTCTACTACTTTGTTTTATAGGTCTCATTGATCTATACTATGTTATTTTTGTTCTCCTATGTTTCTTCTTTCTCATACATGTATTTTTTATTTTTGTACAATAACACAATAATACATGACATTTGGTGGTTATGCAAAGTCTGTTTATGCTTACACGATATCAGTTAGTAATTGTTATAAGCTTTGTTAGCTTGTACCATGGTATATTACAATTGTTCGATGATTCCTTACAATCACACATAAATAAATATACAATAATAATCGGTAGTTGTACATTGTTTTTAATAGTTATACATGGTCTATATATGTTTATACAAGGTCCATTAGGACTCACTATTAATTTTCTTAAATTATGATATTTTACAACATACTAGGAGACCTTATAAGTTCACATAGATTTTCAATATTTATATAAAAATAGTTAGTGGTAGTGCATGTTTTCGGTGATTATATGAGGTCTATACATATATGTACGAGGTTTGTTAGTATTTTTTTTTTAATTTTTATAACTTGTATAATATTTTATGACTGTATTGGGTTCCTTATAATAATTGTTTATATTTTTTTGATATTTATAGAATAACAATTAGTGGTTTTATGTGGTTGTCTAAAATCTGTATATGCTTGTACAGGAACTATTAGTATTTCTTGTAAATTTTCTTAACTTTCTACGCTGTTAGCCGCTCTTTCTCTCCAACTCCATCCTCACAGCCAATTTCAATCGGTCCCTTGCACCAATCCATGCGGCCCGGTGCACCATATCATCACCATTGCACAAAAAGTGTAGTTTAGTATGGAAAAAAAAAGGGTCAAGTAGGTATTGAAGGGTTTCGGGTAGTATCTTTCCAGATACACATGGAGGAATGATCTCTCCATGCTTGATTCCAAAGAAAATGCTGGACTATTGAATTATATTTTGCATAGATTTTAATGCACTCCAAGCAGTCATATATATCCATCTCAGAGCAATCATTTTATAATCTAATGATAGATTCGCATGAGGAAAGGTAGATTGTTCTTTCGCACGAAAGATATAACCCCTACCTATTTGAGACCTGAAACGTTGGCAAAAGTTAAATGGACATGGCAGGTGGTCAAATAGAATTGTCCATGGCATTATCACGTGAGCATCATTATCTTATAGGGAAGGGTATCCTAAATTACTTCCATAGAACATTAGTTTTGGTTTCATATACATTATTAATTTATAGTTCTCAAAATATGATAGCAAATTTTCTTGAATCTGGTATAAAATGTTCTTACTAGGTGCGAAAGTATGTTTACTGTGAATTAAAAGAAAAGAATTGAATATTTTAACATAATAAGGTCCTTGCATGGACTCACGTGTAAGAATAAAAACCTATTGACTGGTCTTTTAAATTGCAGTCCCTTTTCTATTCACCACCACTGCACGTTGTGTAATGTTGAGAGGGACTGCGAGTTAAAAAATACCTATTCAGAAAGACCGAGTGCCAAATAATGGTCAAGGCTACTTCTAAAATTTCACTTTTTTTTTTTTTAATGTTTATATGCGCCCTATCTTGTCTTATGATGTAAAATTTCAGGCACACAGGCAATCTTGTATATAAGCTTGTTTTTACTTCATGAATACCAAACATGATGAGAATATCTTACTCCCTTCACTACTCTCAACAAAAAAAACAAAAAAAAAAGGAATGGCCAAGAGGGGCTTATTGTTAGATCCAAGAAAAAATTTTCACTGGCATGATGCATGGCATGTGGCGGACTTTGAGACCCATGTTAGGTGCCTCATCAACTTTGCAGGGGATTTATAGATATGAGGGGCAAAACTCGATCTTAATGTCTCAAGCTTACTAAAAGGTAGCAATTCTCGATGTTGCTAAAATGCAATTGAAAAAAGGTTCTGTACAAATAGTACCAAATGGAGACGAGAGACATCCACGAGAGGCGAAGCATGCAGTTGACTCCGTGGTGGGCGAGGACCAACGAGTCTACCATCACGTCATCATAAATCCATCAGTAAAGATAGACAATACTTTTCTTATTAGAACAATTATCACACAATACCCTTAGGATTTAGTGTTGGATTTACATGCCAGTACTGTTCAATTTTAAAAGTTTCAATATGATCCCTAAATTTTGTTGGCGATGTAATATGATCCTACATTTCATTTCTATTTACCTAATTAAGCTCATGGAATAACAATAGAACTATAATGCCATTGGCTTAGATAAGGGCTTAGCAAAAAAGTTTGGTAGTTGTACCGGAAAAAAAAAAAAAAAGGGGGGGGGGCGAATTTGGTAGTTCTTAGGTTCCTAAGATTAGATGGCAGAGGTGGAGCGGGCAGCATGATGTTGGAGCACGGCAACAATACCAAACATGATTAAAAAAAAAAATTAAAATATAAAATTTTTGTAGATAAATGAAGATGGGAAAAAGGAAAAGAAGACCCAAATTTATAATTTTCGTTGCAATTAATATATCAAAGTAACTGCCAACAGTTGCCCACAGAAAAAGTAATAGACCATCTAAGATTGCCTCGCCATTGCAAAAACCTTTTCTGGGAATCATCACAGCCTTCCCTTACAGATATCTAAAGCAAAACAAAGAAGAATAACATAAGCAAGTTAAAAAAAAAAAGGATCCAATCAGAAGCAAGTTAGAAAAAAGGATCTGATTCTCTTGGTGGGAACATCTAGAGAGATCAACAGAGCAGAGCAAAGGGAGGAGGTACAGATGAAGCTAATCAAGGAACCCATAGTTCCGATTATCATGGTGGTGAGGTCAAGAGAAGAGAACAAAAAAAGGATGTAGAGCTGAAGCTGACGAAAGATAATATAAATTCGGTTATTATAGCGAGGAGATCAAGAGAGGAGTCATTATGACTCAACCAAAAAAACCACCCATATTGTTTAGGAGATCTCCTAATATGCAGTCAGAGATCATTATTGCTGTGTTAGCTAGCGATCGTATGGTACCAACTTATGGTTCTCCGGCAATACTTATTGAATATCCTTCAATGACCATAGTTCCCATGCTCGAGCTCAAGGCCTCTTTAGATGGCCGTACCATCAAAGGCGGATTGTATTCATTCACCTTTCTCTTATGCTCTTTGTTATTAAAGACTCTTTGTGATGGCCCGGCCCAAGTAAGAATCCCAGCCCACCAAAGTTCAAAAAAAAAAAAATAGAGGAGAAGAACTCCCGAAGGGAGTCTTCTTCCTCCTCTCGCCGGCTCTCAATCGGAGTCGGAAAAGAGCTCCCTCCGGCTCTATTTAGGGAGGAGAACCCTCATCTCTCCCTCTCATCGAGAAATCCCGGGGCAAAACGGCAGAGATCGCCGGAAAATCCTCACGGAGACCCGTCCCAGTGCCCGTCCAATTGCTCGCCGGAAAAGCCTCGCCGGCATCGGAGGTAAGCCTCCTCCCCTTCCTCTCTTCTCCCCTTTTCTTCCCATGCCTGTGTGCACGCTCGCCGGCGATCGGAGTTGCCGGATTTTGTTGCGGAAGAAACCTTTATTTTTGTCATTTTTCTTTGATTTCCGACGCCGGTGGTCACCGCCGACCACCGGTTTGGCTCTCCTCTTGTCGTTGGGTCGCCCCCCTCCTGCCGACGGCCGCCCTACGTCGGTTGCACCACCGGCCGGCCAGCCAACAGGAGATTGTGAGATCTCCAGTTTCGTCCCAAAGGAAACCCGGGAAGAAGAAAAGAAGAAGAAGAAGGAAAAGAAAAGAAAAAGAAAAGAAAAAGAAGGAAAAGAAAAGAAAAAGAAAACAAAAAGAAAACAAAAAGAAAAAAGAAAAAAAGAAAACAAAAAGAAAAAAGAAAAAAGAAAAAAAAAATAAAATAATAATAATAAAATAATAATAAATAGGATTTTCTCTTCTCCCTTCCGTGAAGAAAAAGAAAAAAAAAAAGAAAGAAAGAAAAGAAGAAAGAAAAAATAAAATAAATAAATTAATAAATAATGATATAAATAATAAAATATGAGAAAGAGAGTTTCTCTCTCTTTCCTCTCTCCCTTCAGCTTGAACTAGTATTTTCTCTCTCTAAAATTAGACTTTCTCTCTCTACTTTCTATCTCTAGAATCCTTTCTCTAAATTATTTCTTTCTCCTAAAATTTTTTAGAATTTTGGGAAGAATGATGATGAATTTAAATGATCCCAATGATGGATTTTTTATTTGGGATCACCGGACGGTACACCGACACCCACTTTGATCATATTAGATATTTTTAAGATTCTATTTTTTTATGATTTTATTGAATTATCCACATGATAATCTTAACATGATTTGATATGATCGATCGAATTTATTGAATCATATCGTTTGAGGAGTCCAAGATGAATTTTTTCTCTCTAAAATTTTTTCTCTCTAAAGCTATTTCTCTCTCTATTGATTTTTCTCTCTTGATTGATTTATCAATGAGAGTTTCTTTTAATATTTCTGATCTAATGAAGAACCCTGAAATATGATTGTCAGACAACATACTGGCACCTACCCTAATCAGACCATGAATCTTTAGATTGATCATCCATGATTTCGATCTCGCCATGACTTGATTTGATCATTTTGATTTCACCAATCGAGATATTGGACCAATCAAAATATTGGATTGTGTCACCTGATCAATTCGAATTGTACCTCATGAATTCTCTCTCCTCTGATTTTCTCTCTCTACTTGATTTTATGAAATTGATGAAGAAACTTTGGTCCTATCACTTCGAATCTGATTTGATCTGATAGTCAAACTTTGGATCGTTTAGGTCCTAATTAGATTTTGATTAGATGAAATTAGATGATCGGACCCAATCTAAATCATTGAAATAAGGTATTCGTATTCTTTCTAATTATTGAAATTGATTCTGTATAGGATTGTGGATGTTTGATCATGGGATATCGCAATATGATCTATGAACAAAATTTTTGGAAGAAAATTTATAGAATTATGTGGGTTTATTGGAATGCGTTCGAGGTAAGTAATATTTCACTTTTTCTATATTTATCGATAAATTATAATATATTTTTCTGACATGATTTGTGAAACGATGCATAAATTGGATGAATGGTATTTTGTTATGAAAATATCTTATTTGAAATGTTATGATGAAGCATGATTGAACATATTGATTTCATGATGCATTATATTGATTGATTTCGATACTACATGATTATATATTTTATTATCAAAATTAGAATATGAAATATGATTTATGAAGAATTATGATATAAGAAACATTATGAATTGACAACCTGACTATGTAAAGGACCCTGCCAATGGGGGCATATACGTTGGCAATTGATTTGTCCTAAGGGTTTACGTCGCCAGAGAGACCAGCGACAAACCGCCAGAGAGTCCAGCGGCTCCGAAGGACTTTGCTGTCAGATAATTCACAGCTCACCGCAAGAAGATACGTGGTGTTATGACCCTACCACAAAAAAAATATGGTCATAGCTCATGGTTGATGAAAAGAATTGAAGAACAAAAGAAATTGAAATCTCAAAAGAAACTTGAATTTTCGAAAAAGAAATGAATTTGGCATGAATTATGTTGCATAATTGAAATTGATTTCGAATTGATGAACTCTATATGCTTATTTTCTATAAATGATTATTTACTTAAATGCCTGATGAAATCTGTTAAAAAGTGATCATTGCTTACTGGGCTGTCTAGCTCATTACCTCCTATTTTACTGTTTTTACAGATGTTGAGGAATTAAGATGATACAAGATATGAATGGAAGAGTGATCAGAAGCAGAATCTCTATACTTTTATTTTCGGTTGAAAGTCTTATTGAATTTGATGTAACGACTATGAATCATTGTTGAATTTATTAAGACATTAAAAAAAAAATTTAGCACGTTATATTTTGGATTTAAATTATTGACTAATTATTTCGCTGTTGTTTTAGGATAGTATGATAAGATGCCTTGCATGCTTATGGGAAGAGTTTTCTATAAGTATGCGGCAGTTGCCATGACCCTCGATTCAAATCTTGGTCGGGGGCGTGACAATTAAAGTGGTATCAGAGCATAAGTAGATGAATTATGAAACATAGAATCAGATATAGAATGGGTGTAAGTGGATAGACACCAGGGACATTATAATGTAGATCTTTGATGATTGTAGTGGGAGAAATATTTAAAAATTTTGATTAAACATTGAGATTATGTATAAAAAGATTGCAAGAGATTATGACATATGGAGTTTGAAATATGATGGATAATCTATAGATCATGATATGATTAGTTAGATCTTGATCGAAAGTAATCACAAAAGGATTGACATAAAATTTTATTATGCATTATGGTTATTAATTTGATCATTGGTTATTCAAGTGAATCGTAAGTTCAAATTCGATGTGAGAATAATACTATGATATTACTTCTAGTTGAGAAGTTGACTATTATTGGCAAGATAAAGATTTGATAATAAAATATTGTTCTAGAATGGACTAAGAAAATTTTTTTTTTATGATGCTTGATTGGAATATTTATCGAAAGTGAACTTGGTATGTGGATCATATATAAAGTGGCATATTAGGATGAATGCATATTTTGAGATATTGCAAAGAAGCCTATTTCTTATTGATGAAATTGATTTTGAGATTGAAGGATATTCATCATCCTGGAATCTTTAATCATTATCCTTAGATCTAAATAATAGATCTTATTATGTCTCTTGGCGACTACATGATGTGTATGAAATTTCAATTTAAAGATTTCATATCTAATGTTGGTGCAAAAATCCGCTCGCGCCGGAGAAGCTGGAGTCGGGGAAGCCGCGGTCACCGTCGGGACCTGCAAGGGAAGTCTAAACCGGAGGTGGGGTTGCTCCGGCAAGACCCTCCGACGCTCAAGTCAGTTCTCTGCCTCAACAAGAATGGAGTGTTCGAACGGAGAATTTAGCAGAGTTTTGAGATAAGGAAAAGGAGCTTAAAGGATAACGTATCTGGATCCCCCTTTTATAGGCGGGGGAGGCAACGGATTGATGGCGACGTTTGTAACCGCCTGGTAGTGGGCCGCCCATGGTCAGGAGAATTGATTGTGGAAGATAGTGGAGTGGACACATGGCCATCACCTCGGCCCGCCACGTGGAATCTGTTATGAGGGGTGGAGCAGCGTCCGTTGCCAGCGGATAGGAGAATCGCATGGTATCCATCGCAGGAGGTGGGGCAGGTTCGTGGCCGCCACTGTGGCCTGCCAGAGGATAGAGGAGCTGTGCGGAGTCCGCCGCAGGAAGTGGAGCAGGGCGGCTAGGGTTACTGCGGCCTATCAGGGAATGATGGTACTGCGCGGAGTCTGCCACAGGAAGTGGAGCAGGGTCGTGGCCGTCTCGAGGGCCTGTCAGGGGGCGTGGATCTGTCGATTGAATCTCGGCAACGGCCGGAGCCTGGTTTCTGTTGGGCTCCGGGTGAGGTCCTCCTGGCGGTAGGGGTCGTGAGCGGAGCCCGGCTCCCGTAGGAGTCCGGGCGGAGCTGTTCTGACGTTGGCGGCGGAGTCCGGCTCTCGTAGGAGTCTGGATCGGAGCCGTGCTGATGTCGTCGGTGGAGCCCGGCTCCCGTAGGAGTCCGAGCGGAGCCGTGCTGCAATCAAAGTTAATGGTGAAGTCCGGCTCTGGTAGGAGTCCGGATGGAGCTTACCAGCAGTTGATACTGAGAGCGGAGCTCGGCTCCCGTAGGAGTCCGGGCGGAGCTGTTCTGATGTTGGCGACGGAGTCCGGCTCTCGTAGGAGTCCGGGCGGAGCTGTGCTGCAACCAAAGTCAGAGGTGAAGTCCGGCTCTGGTAGGAGTCCGGATGGAGCTTACCAGCAGTTGATACCGAGAGCGGAGCCCGGCTCCCGTAGGAGTCCGGGCGGAGCTGTGCTGCAATTGGTGTCGAGGGCGGAGCCCGGCTCCCGTAGGAGTTCGGGCGGAGCTGTGTTGCAGTTGATGTCGAGGGCGGAGCCCGGCTCCCGTAGGAGTGCGGGCGGAGCTGTGCTGCAACCAAAGTCAGAGGTGAAGTCCGGCTCTGGTAGGAGTCCGGATGGAGCTTACCAGCAGTTGATACCGAGAGCGGAGCCCGGCTCCCGTAGGAGTCCGGGCGGAGCTGTGCTGCAATTGGTGTCGAGGGCGGAGCCCGGCTCCCGTAGGAGTCCGGGCGGAGCTGTGTTGCAGTTGATGTCGAGGGCGGAGCCCGGCTCCCGTAGGAGCCCGGGCGGGGCTGCACTTGCTGTCGGCGGTGGAGCCCGGCTCCCGTTGGAGCCCGGGCAGGGCTGCACTTGTTGTCGATTCCGTTGAGGGTTTCGACTGTGGGTATTTTATACCCAACACCAGTCCCTCCACATCCGAGTTTGAATTTCAAACGAAGGAAGTACACAGAGGTACAGTCGGAACCGTCCCTTCGAATCCCGCGCCCTGCCGCTCCCAGATATTTTGGCATTAAATGAGCGCGTGCCGGAGTCTTTTCGAATTGGGGCGGTACGAGGGGACGCTTCGAAGACCCCGCAGGTACGCTGGCCTAGGTACGGTGCAATTATGAACCTACCAACCGCCAGCCGCCTTTAGCCGTCTGCCACGGGGAGTGGGACACGCGTCGGATGCGGACCGACCTGGGGGGATTCGAGATCATTATGGCGCCGGATCCCAGGGTCTATTTAAATCCGTCCTCCCCCCTTTAGGCGTTCCACTCCATTTTTGATTTCTTGCTGGCGTCTGTCCTCTCCCCGAGAGTCTGCTCTAGCGAACGTCCTCTCGAGCCGTAGGCGCCTTCCGCTTCTCGCTCCCCAGGCTCCCAGAGCAAGATAGGTTAGTGCCAACCTTCTACTTCTTACCGCCTAGGGGCTTCTCCTCTTTTTCATTTCTTTTGTGTCTTCTTCTGAGTTGACCTTCGGCATCTCGTTCCCTTCTCGGTTTGCCTTTCTAGGGTCCTTTAGGTTCTCCCCCCAAAAAATGTCTTCCGACTCTTCTGCCTCCGTAAGTTCTGGGAGTTCTTCTGCTTCGAACCCCCAGGCCCCCGCTTCTGCGGACGAACCCGCGTTCGGGGCAGGGCCTCGTCCGGTTTTCGCACCGGGCGCCATTCCATGTTCGTCGACTCCGGACGAACTCCTCCTGATAAGGGCTCGGTACAGGGTTTCTTCGGAGTACGACTTGGAGCTTCCTGGCCCCTCTGACCGGGCCAGCGCTCCCCCTCCTGGTCGCTTTTGTTTGTACCAGGAGGCATTTCGCGCCGGACTCTGGCTTCCGCTTCCAGTCTTTGTTGCCGCCTTCTTTCGCTTCTTAGACATTTCTCTCGCTTCCGTCGCCCCGAATTCCTTTAGGTTTTTGATAGGGTTTCTCTCTCTCTGCCATATAGCCGAGGTCCAGCCATCCCTCTCCCTGTTCAGACATTTCTACACCTTCAAACGCCATCCTTCCGCGAAGGATTGGTGGTACTTCTCCCCCCAGTTTGGTAAGAAGGGGTTGCTGAAGGGCGCCCCTTCTTCGATTCACAACTGGAAGGGGAAATTCCTCTTTGTCTACTGCCCGACCCTGGAACTAGGTCTGCCCCCTTGGGGGTCCCTGAGGGATTCCATCCGTCGGGCTCCCAGCCTAGGAGAGGACGACCTCCAGGCTGTCTAGAAGCTTCTGAGTTATCCCGCTCCTTCCCTTCCTAACCTTCTGAGGGAGCAGCTTCTTTTCAACATCGGCCTGAGCCCTCAGGATCCAGCAAGTATTTATCTTTCCTTTTCTTGCCTTCTTCTTCTCTTTCTCTCTTTCTTTTTTTTTTTCTTTTTTTTTTTTGACTCTGGACTGATCGGTGCTGCTTCTTCTTTCTTCTTTTCTTTTTCTGTTATTTTTTTTTTTTTTTTTTTTTTAGCAATGGACGCCGAGGCCACGCGGATGCTCGCCAAGGCTATGAGAGCCCAGAAGAGGAAGGGCGCGACGACCTCTGGTTCGGCGAAGAGGGCTAGGGTGGAGGAGACGAGCCTGGCCGCGCCCGTCCAGGCGACCCCGGCCATCGACATTCCTTTGGATGCCGAGCCGGCGGCCCCTCGGGCTCCCTCAAGGAGCCCGCCGACTGGGGTCCCCATTCCGGAGGTCCGCCCCATGGAGGCGCCCGCCGCGGGGAGGAGGAGGAAATCGGTGGCCCACAGGGTGAGCAGCCACCGAGCCGCTGTAGACGAGTCTGTCTGCTCCGAGGGGAGATCGGAGAACCCCTTCAACGACAAGGCTCTGATCCAGCGGCTGCTCGACGGTCGCATTCTGTTCGATGTCGTGGAGAGGATCGACCGCGCCGATCCCGAGCAGCGGGCCTGGGACACTTTGGGGTCCTTTCTTGAGGTAAGCGAATTTTTACTTGCACAGTTGCTTGGTCTTTGTCGTAATTCTCTACCTGTCCTTGTAGATCGGGCACCAGCTCTTCGCCTATGTCGAGGCGTCGGGCCGCATGAGAAGGGACCTTCTTCGGGCGGAGGAGCGCTGCCAAGACGAGGTTACTCGTCTCCAAGTGAAGACGGCCGAGGTGGCCATCCTTCGGGAGGCCTTGGAGAGAGAGAGACAAGATCGAAAAGAGGAAAGACGAGCCCGGGAGGAGGAGAGACGAAGCTTGGAGGAGTCGGCGAGGAAGGCGGAGGTCGAGGTCGCCCATCTGGCCGAGCAAACTCCGGTTCTGGTTTCGGAGGCCAGGACCCTTGCGGTGGAGGAGTTCAAGGCCTCCGCGGAGATGAGGGAGCTGAACGTCCAATTCGGCCTGGAGGCGTTTACCAAGGGGTTCGAGCTCTGCCGAGAGAGGGTGGCCAGTAGATACCCCGACCTTGATCTCGGCTTTTTGGAGGAGTCTGACGACGAGGCCGCCCCTTCGTCCGTTGCCACCGCAGTCGCACCTCCCGCGTCGAGCTCTCCGCCCCCTGCCCCCGAGGTCTGAGACCTCCGATCTTGTATCTTTCTTTTGTCGCCATATTTCCTTTCCGCTTGTCTTCGAAATTAATTAATAAAGTCGAACTTCTTGTTGTGGATGGTCTTTTCTTCCCCCTGCTCCTCTTTTTCTGCCTTTCTCCTTGTAATGAGTCGGTCTTTGACATTTGTATCTTCCGATGGCAGTGTCCTGCCGAAGCACTCCCCTTGCCCCTGGGGATCCCGCTGAAGTCAACCATCCAACGACTGAAAAAGGAGGTCCTCCACCTGACGAAGAGGTTGAAGAAGTCGGAGGGCGAGCTCCGCCAGGCAAAAAAATGCTATTCCGAGGCCGCCGCTGAGGCCGCCCACTTCAGGAGTCTCCAAGTGAAGGCAATCATGGACTACAGCCGGAGGAAGGCGAACTTCACAAAGGAGCTCGAGGAGTGCACGAAGAGCGCCAGCGACCGAACTTGGGCTCAAGAAGCTAGGATCAGCGCCCTTAAGGTGGAACTGTCAGCTGCGAAGAGGAGGATCGGCCAGCTGGAAGGGAACTCATCCCGGCTCACAGCGCAGGATGAGCAGAAATGGTCGCAGAAGGTCTCCGACCTCCAGAAGCAGCTTCAAGATGCTGAGATGAGCCATGATGTGCAGCGGGCCAGCTGGCGCCGGCAGGTAGAAGAGTACAAAGGGAGATTCCGTCAGGCGGCGGACGAAGTTGTTCGTCTCCAGAGGCAGTTGGTTACTAGGGCGCAACTTGCTAACGCCCAAGATGCCGAAGAGCTCCTAGCCCTGAGGGGCACTGTCGAGGGGATTTCTGTCTCCCTTGGGGAGAAGACAGTCGAGCTTCAACAAGTAAAGATCCAACTGGGGCTTGAGCAGAAGGCCATCGCGGACGCAGAGGCGGAGTCTGAAGTTTTGCGGAGGTGGCGTCGGGAAGCGGAGGCTGAGAGCCGGCGACTTCGTCAGGCGCTCCAGGATATGCTGCAAAAGAAGGAAGAACTAGAGGAAACGATGGAGAGCCTGAGGCAGTCCTGGTTGGGGGATGGAGGTGATCACCCTAGGTTAGAGGGAGCAGGACCTCCTTAGAGTTCTTTTGTAGTCACCCCCTTTTTGCAGCTGCCTTTTTCTTCTTTTTTTTTTTTTCTTATCGTTTTGTCCCTCTTTCTCTGGCCGTCCTGGCCCTGTAGTACATATATCGGAAATGAGGAAAAAGCTCTTTGTGTTACCTTGTCCGCGCGTAGCACCGATATTGCCGTTCGTTGACCCTCTCTCGTCGTTTGGCCTGTGTGGCTTAGAGGTCGTCGTGGGAAGGGGCTCTTCCCTTTCTTCTGATCTCGTCATATGGCCAAGCCTCGCCATCGTTTTTGACCCTTGCTGGCGAAGTAGCGGATGGAGCCCGGCTTTCTCAGGAGCCCGGGCGAAGTCTTTCTTGGCGGCGGAACCCGGCTCCCGTAGGAGTCCGGGCGAAGCTTTCCTGGGCGGCGGAACCCGGCTCCCGTAGGAGTCCGGGTGAAGCTTACCTTTGCGGCGGAACCTGGCTCCCGTAGGAGTCCAGGTGAAGCTTTCCTGGGCGACGGAACCCGGCTCCCATAGGAGTCCGGGTGAAGCTTTCCTTGGTGGCGAAACCCGGCTCCCGTAGGAGCACGGGTGAAGCTTTCCTTGGTGGCGGAACCCGGCTCCCGTAGGAGTCCGGGTGAAGCTTTCCTGGGCGGCGGAACCCGGCTCCCGTAGGAGTCCGGGTGAAGCTTTCCTGGGCGGCGGAACCCGGCTCCCGTAGGAGTCCGGGTGAAGCTTACCTTTGCGGAGGAACCCGGCTCCCGTAGGAGTCCGGGTGAAGCTTACCTTTGCGGCGGAACCCGGCTCCCGTAGGAGTCCGGGTCTTCCATTTTGCTTGAGCCGGCGCGAAGTTCTCGTTATCAGCCTGGCCTGTGGGGGCGCGTTAGGGCGCTGTAAGGCCTCTCCCCCCTCCGGTCTAAAGGAACCGGGCCTTCAACTTTGCTCATGTCAGGACGAGGTTCTCCTCCTGTTCCTGACATGGCTGTGGGGGCACATTAGGGCGTTGCAAGGCCTCTCCCCCCATCCGGTCTAAAAGAATCGGGCCTTTGACTTTGCTCGAGTTAGGGCGAGGTTTTCCTCCTGTCCCTAACAGGGCTGTGGGGGCACATTAGGGCGTTGCAAGGCCTCTCCCCCCATCCGGTCTAAAAGAACCGGGCCTTTGACTTTGCTCATGTTAGGGCGAGGTTTTTCTCCTGTCCCTAACAAGGCTGTGGGGGCACATTAGGGCGTTGTGAGGCCTCTCCCCCCATCCGGTCTAAAAGAACCGGGCCTTTGACCTTGCTCATGTCAGGACGAGGTTCTCCTCCTGTTCCTAACATGGCCGTGCTTTTGGAGGAATCATATCCGGTCATAATACATCCACGCTAGGTGGGAGGAGCATGTTAGCTAAAAAGAAAGGTAGATTCAAAGCGAAATAGTAAGCGATACGTTTACAGTATTCCCGCTCCTTCTTGTGGCCCTCCGGCGATGGAGTCGATGGTCCCGATAGGAGGCCGGTCCCTGGGCTGCTCCTCCCTTTTCTGCAGTTCGGGCGGTGGGAGGGCTCTTGGCCGGTCTCCCCTACCCTCAGGCCTGCGGCGGATGAACCTGTCGAATCGACCTCGCCGGATGAGCTCCTCGATTTCGTCCTGGAGCTGGATGCATTCTTCGGTGTCGTGGCCGTGGTCGCGGTGGTAGAGGCAGAACTTGTTGGGGTTGCGCTTTCCGGGGTGCGTGCGCATCCTCTCTGGCCTAGGGAGCTGCTCCCTGACCTCCATCAGTACCTGGGCCTTCGAGGCGTTGAGGGGGGCGTAGTTGCGGAACTTTCCTGGCGGGGAACCCCGCCGAAACCTGTTGTCCGGGCTTCTCTGCCTGCGCGCCCTGGGGGGAGTATGGGCGCGCTTATGTCCAGGAGGGGATCGGGAGCGAGGTCGGGTTTCCTTTGGCCTCTTCTCGACTGCGGGCTTACTAGAATCTCCCGCCTGGCGATCCCTCGCAGTCTCTTCGTCCTTCATTTTGAAGGCCTCTTCCGCTCGGGCGTATCCTTCAGCCCGAGCCAGTAGATCAGCAAAATCTCTGGGGTACTTCTTCTCCAGGGAGTACAAGAGGTCATTCTTCTGAAGGCCACCCTTCAGGGCGGCCATGGCAACTGACTGGTCCAGGTTCCGGACTTCCAACACCGCGATGTTGAAGCGGTTGACGTAGGCCCGTATGGACTCCCCCTCCCTCTGCTTGATGTTGATGAGGGACTCCGAACCTTTGCGGGGATGCCGACTGCTGACAAAATGGTCCACGAATTGGTGGCTCATTTGATCGAAGGAAAATATGGTACCCGGCTTCAGAGCCGAGTACCAGTTCCTCGCCGCTCCCTTCAAGGTAGACGGGAAAGCCCGGCACAAGATGGCGTCGGGAGCTCCATGAAGCAGCATCATCGTTCGGAAGGCCTCCAGATGATCCACCGGGTCCGACGTCCCGTCGTAGCTTTCAAACTGGGGGAGCTTGAAATTCGACGGGATCGGTTCCTGCATAATCATTTGGGAGAAGGGAGGGTCGGTGCAGATATCCTCACCATAAGCGGGAGGCGCGTGGCGGAGTTCTTCGATCCGCCGGTTCATCTCTTGGAGCCTCCGGTCCAGGAAGTCCTCTCGACTCCGAGTCTCGAGGGTCCTTTGACAGAATGGGGGCAGGGATCTTCCAGAGGTGGAGTCGTGGTCCGACTGAGGGCTCTCTACCCTCGGATTCGCCTTCTCGGGAAGGACGGGGCGGCTGGCCCAGGTGGCCCGCCCCACCGCCGGGTTCTGGCATTCCGAAGATGCCCCCTCCGGATGCGCCGACGCCTGCGGTGGCTGCTGCTGCATTGCCTGTACGGCCTCGACGAGGCCTTTGACCTGCTGCGCCAGCAAGTCAAACTGCTCCGCGCCGACCGCCGTCGCCGGAGGGGGAGGAGGAGCTGGCTGAGAAACGGGAGGGGAGGCCGGAGCCTGAGATCTGGCCGCGGAGGCCGTGGACCATCGGGTGGACTTCCTGCGCGGAGGCATCGGGTGTTGATCTCGCGGGGGAGGATTAGGAGTGGATGACGGAGAGACGGTCGGAGGCAGCTCCGTTGAACACTCCTTCAGGAACAAGGGTGCTGCGAAGACACAGGCCCCTTTCTCTAGCGCCAATTCTGTTGGTGCAAAAATCCGCTCGCACCGGAGAAGCTGGAGTCGGGGAAGCCGCGGTCGCCGCCGGGACCTGCAAGGGAAGTCTAAACCGGAGGTGGGGTTGCTCCGGCAAAACCCTCCGACGCTCAAGTCAGTTCTCTGCCTCAACAAGAATGGAGTGCTCGAACGGAGAATTTATCAGAGTTTTGAGATAAGAAAAAGGAGCTTAAAGGATAACGTATCTGGATCCCCCTTTTATAGGCGGGGGAGGCAACGGATTGATGGCGACGTTTGTAACCGCCTAGTAGTGGGCCGCCCATGGTCAGGGAAATTGATTGCGGAAGATAGTGGAGTGGACACATGGCCATCACCTCAGCCCGCCACGTGGAATCTGTTATGAGGGGTGGAGCAGCGTCCGTTGCCAGCGGATAGGAGAATCGCATGGTATCCGTCGCAGGAGGTGGGGCAGGTTCATGGCCGCCACTGTGGCCTGCCAGAGGATAGAGGAGCTGTGCGGAGTCCGCCGTAGGAAGTGGAGCAGGGCGGTTAGGGTTACTGCGGCCTGTCAGGGAATGATGGTACTGCGTGGAGTCTGCCACAGGAAGTGGAGCAGGGTCGTGGCCGTCTCGAGGGCCTGTCAGGGGGCGTGGATCTGTCGATTGAAGCTCGGCAACGGTCGGAGTCTGGTTTCTGTTGGGCTCCGGGTGAGGTCCTCCTGGCGGTAGGGGTCGTGAGCGGAGCCCGGCTCCCGTAGGAGTCCGGGCGGAGCTGTTCTGACGTTGGCGGCGGAGTCCAGCTCTCGTAGGAGTCCGGATCAGAGCCGTGCTGATGTCGTCGGTGGAGCCCGGCTCCCGTAGGAGTCCGGGCGGAGCCGTGCTGCAATCAAAGTTAATGGTGAAGTCCGGCTCTGGTAGGAGTCCGGATGGAGCTTACCAGCAGTTGATACTGAGAGCGGAGTCCGGCTCCCGTAGGAGTCCGGGCGGAGCTGTTCTGATGTTGGCGGCGGAGTCCGGCTCCCGTAGGAGTCCGGGCGGAGCTGTGCTGCAACCAAAGTCAGAGGTGAAGTCCGGCTCTGGTAGGAGTCCGGATGGAGCTTACCAGCAATTGATACCGAGAGTGGAGCCCGGCTCCCGTAGGAGTCCGGGTGGAGCTGTGCTGCAATTGGTGTCGAGGGCGGAACCCGGCTCCCGTAGGAGTCCGGGCGGAGCTGTGTTGCAGTTGATGTCGAGGGCGGAGCCCGGCTCCCGTAGGAGTCCGGGCGGAGCTGTGCTGCAACCAAAGTCAGAGGTGAAGTCCGGCTCTGGTAGGAGTCCGGATGGAGCTTACCAGCAGTTGATACCGAGAGCGGAGCCCGACTCCCGTAGGAGTCCGGGCGGAGCTGTGCTGCAATTGGTGTCGAGGGCGGAGCCCGGCTCCCGTAGGAGTCCGGGCGGAGCTGTGTTGCAGTTGATGTCGAGGGCGGAGCCCGGACGGGGCTGCACTTGCTGTCGGCGGTGGAGCCCGGCTCCCGTAGGAGCCCGGGCGGGGCTGCACTTGCTGTCGGCGGTGGAGCCCGGCTCCCGTAGGAGCCCGGGCAGGGCTGCACTTGCTGTCGATTCCGTTGAGGGTTTCGGCTGTGGGTATTTTATACCCAACATCTAAGTTGATCAAGAGATTTTTTGATATTATTGTTGAGGTTGTTAATGAAAAATTGATATCTTTAGATTAAGATAAAAGATCTGATTTATATTTATTTCAGATTAAGGGATTTATATGAATTTATAATTTAGAAATTTTAGATTTAAAAATTGATACAGAGCTTCCTTTGCTTTTGTTAACGAGGTCCCTAATTGAATCTACTATTAAATAGAGATTAAATTTTTTTGAAGCTTGTATGATTGTTATGAAAGGATATTTGATAGATATTGAAGATACTGATGATAGAAATTTTAGAAAAAAATAATAATAATGATTTGAAATTCTTATATATTCTCATTATGTCCAAATTTGGTGAAGCATCGAAGGATTTTTTTCATTAATTTGACTTATAAGAATTTTTAGTTTGAAAATTATCAAATTGAATTGATATGAGAATTAAGATTTGATTCATATTGATTATAGTAAATTTATATGATTTTAAATATGATATTGGACTCAAGAGTTAATCAAGATTATTGTACACCAGTAAAGGTATGAATGAGAATCGAAAGTTAATCTTTGACTTCAATTGAAATTTGAAATTTTAGTCCTTTTCTATTGATAAAATAAAGAAATAATTTGATCAAAATTTTTTTGATGAACCTAAAAAATTTTGATTGTTAGATCAGAGTGTGCAGCAGAAGCATGGTAATCTGGATTACTTTGAGTAAGTCAGGAATGTTGACTCTTTGAGTTAAAGAATTATGATAGATGATATTGTTTGATACAAGAAAAATATTGATATTAGAAAGAATAATATTTTAAAATTTTTGAATTATTTTAGATATCCTAATGTGATTTTTAAAAGTAGTGCTTCTACCTACTATGCTAAAAAAATATATATTTAGCATCCTAATTCTAGGATGAGTGGACCTTTGATTTTTGATTTTAGATTTAAAATATTTAGAGATAAATTTTTTTTATCCTAGAATTAAATTTTATAATTCTCTATTTATTAGAAAAAATTTGAGATTATTTATCGAATAATGATTTCGATCTTAGATTATTATACTCAAATATTTATCTCCAGGGTATAATAAAATTTGAAGTTAGAACTCTTTTGATCATTATTATTTCTCTGACTAAATGGAAAAGATTGAGGTTATCTATTGATATTGACGATTGTTCTACAAAAGATAAATTAGAGTTATTTATAATTTAATTTAATAATGAATCGATTAATTAAGAATAGTTAATATTTAGATAAAGCAAATTGATATACTTACTTAGAATAGAGACATTGATTTTGATTATAAGAAAAATATAGTTTTGATTTAGATCAATTTTTGAGTTATTGATTTTTATTATGGAATGACTTAATGATAAAATTTGCTTCAAAAATTAGAATATTTAAGAGTTTGAGAGTTTGAGTAAGAAAATTTCGATGACTAGAAATAGTGATATTGATTCAATCAACAATGGTGATATTGATCTTTATGAAATGACTTAATGATGAAGTTGTATCGAGAATTAAAATATCAAAAGTTCGGGAATGAGATTGAAATGATAAATTTTCAACCTTTGAAAGTATGAACAAGAGAAAATATTTTTGAATTTTGATTGATTGGGATGTCATCATATGATTCACATAAGTATGTTTTTCCAATCTTATGATGGGTTAAAATTAAGAGTGGATAATATTTAAAAAAAAATGAATGATGATGATGAATGAAGTTCTTATGCAAGAATAGAGACATTGATTTTCTTTTACTTACAAGAGATGGATTTAATTTTAATTTGAGTCGTGAGATATTGAACATGATTTTTATAAGAAATGAGATCATAAGTTTGAAATCTTGAAACATTGAAAATCTTTGAGATGTTGATCTTGATAAATAAGAAAATGAATGGTTCTGTTCCAGATCAATATTTGATGTATTGACTTTTTCTTATAAAATGATTTAAGAATGAATTTTATATCAAGAATTAGAATATTGAAATACTTGTGGATGAGATTCAAGTAAGAAACTATGAAGACTCAAGTAAGAAAAATTTTGATGATGAAATTTCTTTTAGAGGGAAAGAATGTGATGGCCCGGCCTGAGTAAGAACCCAGCCCACCAAAGCCCAAACAAAAAAAAAAGAAAAAAACAGAGGAGAAGAACTCCCAAAGGGAGTCTTCTTCCTCCTCTCATCGGCTCCCAATCGGAGTCAGAAAAGAGCTCCCTCCGAGTCTATTTAAGGAGGAGAATCCTCCTCTCTCCCTCTCATCGAGAAATCCTAGGGCAAAACTACAGAGATCGCTGAAAAATCCTCACGGAGATCCATCCCTGTGCCCGTCCAATTGCTCGTCGGAAAAGCCTCACCGGTGTCGAAGGTAAGCCTCCTCCCCTTCCTCTCATCTTTCCTTTCCTTCCCATGCCTGTATGCACGCTCGCCGGCGATCGGAGTCGTCGGATTTTGTTGCGGAAGAAATCTTTATTTTTGCCATTTTTCTTTGATTTCCGATGTCGGTGGTCACCGCCGACCACCGAATTGGCCCTCCTCTTATCGTTGGGTCGCCCCCTCCTGCCGACGGCCACCCCACGTCGGTTGCACCACCGGCCGACCAGCCAACAGGGGATTGTGAGATCCCCTATTTCGGCCCAAAGGAAGCCCGGGAAGAAGAAAAGAAGAAGAAGAAGAAGGAAAAGAAAAGAAAAAGAAGGAAAAGAAAAGAAAAAAAAATAAAAAAGAAAAATAAAAAATAAAATAAAATAAAATAATAATAATATAATAATAATAAATAAGATTTTCTCTCCTCTCCCTTCTGTGAAGAAAAAGAAAAAAGAAGAAAAAAAAATAAATTAATTAATAAATAATGATATAAATAATAAAATATAAGAAAGAGAGTTTCTCTCTCTTCCCTCTCTCCCTTCAGCTAAAACTAGTATTTTCTCTTTCTAAAATTGAATTTTCTCTCTCTACTTTCTATCTCTAGAATCCTTTCTCTAAATTATTTCTTTCTCCTAAGATTTTTTAGAATTTTGAGAAGAATGATGATGAATTTAAATGATCCCAATGATGGATTTTTAATCTGGGATCATCGGACGGTACACCGACACCCACTTTGATCATATTAGGTATTTTTAAGATTTTATTTTTTCATGATTTTATTGAATTATCCACATGATAATCTTAGCATGATTTGATATGATCGATCGAATTTGTTGAATCATATCGTCTGAGGAGTCTAAGATGAATTTTCTCTATCTAGAATTTTCTCTCTCTAAAGCTATTTCTCTCTCTATCGATTTTTCTCTCTTGATTGATTTATCAATGAGAGTTTCTTTTAATATTTCTGATCTAATGAAGAACTCTGATCCATGATTGTCAGACAGCATACTGGCACCCACCTTAATCAGATCATGAATCTTTAGATTGATCATCCATCATTTCGATCTAGCCATGACTTGATTTGATCATGTTGATTTCACCAATAGGGATATTGGACCAATCATAATGTTGGATTGCGTCACCTGATCAATTCGAATTGTACCTCATGAATTTTCTCTCCTCTGATTTTCTCTCTCTACTTGATTTTATGAATTCTCTCTCCTCTGATTTTCTCTCTCTACTTGATTTGATCTGATAGTCAAACTTTAGATCGTTTAGGTCCTAATTAGATTTTGATTAGATGAAATTAGATGATCGGACCCAATCTAAACCGTTGAAATATGGTATTCATATTCTTTCTAATTATTGAAATTGATCCTGTATAGGATTGTCGATGTTTGATCATGGGATATCGTAATATGATCTACGAACAAAATTTTTAGAAGAAAATTTATAGAATTATGTGAGTTTATTGGAATGCGTTCGAAGTAAGTAATGTTTCACTTTTTCTAGATTTATCGATAAATTATAATGTATTTTTTTGACATGATTTATGAAACGATGTATGAATTGGATGAATGATATTTTGTTATGAAAATATATTATTTGAAATGTTATAATGAAGCATGATTGAACATATTGATTTCATGATGCATTATATTGATTGATTTCGATACTACATGATTATATGTTTTATTATCGAAATTAGAATATGAAATATGATTTATGAAGAATTATGATATAAGAAACATTATGAATTGACAATCTGACTATGTAAAGGACCCTGCCAATGGGGGCATATACGTTGGCAATTGATTTATCCTGAGGGTTTACGTCGTCAAAGAGACCAGCGATAAATCGTCAGAGAGACCAGCGGTTCCGAAGGACTTTGCCGCCAGATGATTCGCAGCTCACCGCAAGAAGATACGCGGTGTTATGACCCTACCACAGGGAAAATGTGGTCATAGCTCATGGTTGACGAAAAGAATTGAAGAACAAAAGAAATTAAAATCTCGAAAGAAACTTGAATTTTCAAAAAAGAAATGAATTTGACATGAATTATACTGCATAATTGAAATTGATTTCGAATTGATGAACTCTATATACTTATTTTCTATAAATGATTATTTACTTAAATGCCTGATGAAATCTGTTGAAAAGTGATCATTGCTTACTGGGCTGTCTAGCTCATTACCTCCTATTTTACTGTTTTTACAGATGTTAAGGAATTAAGATGATACAAGATATGAATGGAAGAGTGATCAGAAGCAGAATCTCTATACTTTTATTTTCGATTGAAAGTTTTATTGAATTTGATGTAAGGACTATGAATCATTGTTGAATTTATTGAGATATTAAAGAAAAAATTTAGGTCGTTATATTTTGGATTTAAATTATTGACTAATTATTTCGCTGTTGTTTTAGGATAGTATGATAAGATGTCTTGCATGCTTATGGAAAGAGTTTTCTATGAGTATGCGGCGGTTGCCATGACCCTCGATTCAAATCTCGAATCGGGTGCGTGACAATTAAAGTGGTATCAGAGCATAAGTAGATGAATTATGAAACATAGAATCAGATATAGAATGGGTGTAAGTGGATAGACACCAGGGACATTATAGTGTAGATCTTTGATGATTATAGTGGGAGAAATATTTAAACATTGAGATTAAACATTGAGATTATGTATAAAAAGATCGCAAGAGATTATGACATATGGAGTTTGAAATATGATGGATAATCTATAGATCGTGATATGATTAGTTAGATCTTGATCGAAAGTAATCACAAAAGGATTGACATAAAATTTTATTGTGCATTATGGTTATTAATTTGATCATTGGTTATTCAAGTGAATCGTAAGTTCAAATTTGATGTGAGAATAATACTATGATATTACTTCTAGTTGAGAAGTTGACTATTATTGACAAGATAAAGATTTGATAATAAAATATTATTCCAGAATGGGCTAAGAAAATTTTTTTTTTATGATGCTTGATTGGAATATTTATCAAAAGTGAACTTGGTATGTGGATCATATATAAAGTGGCATATTAGGATGAATGCATATTTGAAAATATTGCAAAGAAGCCTATTTCTTATTGATGAAATTGATTTTGAGATTGAAGGATATTCATCATACTGAAATCTTTAATCATTATCCTTATATCTAAATAATGGATCTTATTATGTCTCTTGGAGACTACATGATGTGTATGAAATTTCAATTTAAAAATTTCGTATCTAAGTTGATCAAGAGATTTTTTGATATTATTGTTGAGATTGTTAATGAAAAATTGATATCTTTAGATTAAGATAAAAGATCTGATTTATATTTATTTCAGATTAAGGGATCCATGTGAATTTATAATTTAAAAATTTTAGATTTAAGAATTGATATGGAGTTTCCTTTGCTTTTGTTAACGAGATCCCTAATTGAATCTACTATTAAATGGAGATTTGATTTTTTTGAAGCTTGTATGATTGTTACGAAAGGATATTTGATAGATATTGAAGATCCTGATGATAGAAATTTTAGAAAAAATAATAATAATAATAATGATTTAAAATTTTTATATATTCTGATTATGTCCAAATTTGGTGGAGCATCGAAGGATTTTTTCATTGATTTGACTTATAAAGATTTTTGGTTTGAAAATTATCGAATTGAATTGATATGAGAATTAAGATTTGATTCATATTGATTATAGTAAATCTATATGGTTTTAAATATGATATTGGACTCAAGAGTTAATCAAGATTATTGTACACCAGTAGAGGAATGAATGATGATCGAAAGTTAAATTTTGACTTCAATTGAAATTTGAAATTTTAGATCTTTTCTATTGATAGGATAAAGAAATAATTTGATCAAAATTTTTTTGGTGAACCTAAGAAATTTTGATTGTTAGATCAGAGTGCGCAGCAGAAGCATGGTAATCTGGATTACTTTGAGTAAGTCAGGAATGTTGATTCTTTGAGTCAAAAAATTATGATAGATGATATAGTTTGATACAAGAAAAATATTGATATTAGAAAGAATAATATTTTAAAAATTTTAAATTATTTTAGATATCTTAATATAATTTTTAAAAGTAGTGCTTCCACCTACTATGCTAAAAAAAATATATATTTAGCATCCTAATTCCAGGATGAGTGGACCTTTGATTTTTTATTTTAGATTTAAAATATTTAGAGATAAATTTTTTCTATCCTAGAATTAAATTTTATAATTCTCTATTTATCAGGAAGAATTTGAGATTGTTTATCGAATAATAATTTCGATCTTAGATTATTATACTCAAATATTTATCTCTAGGGTATAATAAAATTTGAAGTTAGAACTCTTTTGATCATTATTATTTCTCTGACTGAATGAAAAAGATTGAGGTTATCTATTGATATTGATGATTGTTCTATAAAAGATAAATTGGAGTTATTTATTATTTAATTTGATAATAAATCGATTAATTAAGAATTATTAATATTTAGATAAAGCAAATTGATATACTTACTTAGAATAGAGACATTGATTTTGATTATAAAAAAAATATAGTTTTGATTTAGATCAATTTTTGAGTTATTGATTTTTATTATGGAATGACTTAATGATAAAATTTGCTTCAAAAATTAGAATATTTAAGAGTTTGAGGGTTTGAGTAAGAAAATTTTGATGACTAGAAATAGTGATATTGATTCAATCAACAATGGTGATATTGATCTTTATGAAATGACTTAATGATAAAGTTGTATCAAGAATTAAAATATCAAAAATTCGAGAATGAGATTGAAATGATAAATCTTCAATCTTTGAAAGTACGAATAAGAGAAAATATTTTTGAATTTTGATTGATTTTGATGTCATCATATGATTCACATAAGTATGTTTTTCCTATCTTATGATGGGTTGAAATTAAGAGTGGATAATATTTAAAAAAAAATGAATGATGATGATGAATGAAGTTCTTATGCAAGAATATAGACATTAATTTTTTTCTACCTACAAGAGATGGATTTAATTTTAATTTGAGTCGTGAGATATTGAACATGATTTTTATAAGAAATGAGATCATAATTTCAAAATCTTGAAACATTGAAAATCTTTGAGATGTTGATCTTGATAAATAAAAAAATGAATGGTTCCATTTCAGATCAATATTTGATGTATTAACTTTTTCTTATAAAATGATTTAAGAATAAATTTTATATCAATAATTAGAATATTGAAATACTTGTGGATGAGATTCAAGTAAGAAACTATGAAGACTCAAGCAAAAAAAATTTCGAGGATGAAATTTTTTTTAGAGGGGAAGAATGTGATGGCCCGGCCCAAGTAAGAATTCTAGCCCACCAAAGCCCAAACAAAAAAAAAAAGAGAAAAACGGAAGAGAAGAACTCCCGATGGGAGTCTTCTTCCTCCTCTCGCCGACTCTCAATCGGAGTCGAAAAGAGCTCCCTCTGACTCTATTTAAGGAGGAGAACCCTCCTCTCTCCCTCTCATCGAGAAATCTCGGGGCAAAACGGCAGAGATCACCGAAAAATCCTCATGGAGACCCGTCCCTGTGCCCGTCCAATTGCTCGCCGAAAAAGCCTCGCCGGCGTCGGAGGTAAGCCTCCTCCCCTTCCTCTCTTCTCTCCTTTCCTTCCCATGCCTGTGTGCACGCTCGCCGGCGATCGGAGTCACCAAATTTTGTTGCGGAAGAAACCTTTATTTTTACCGTTTTTCTTTGATTTTCGACGTCGGTGGTCACCGCCGACCACCGGTTTGGCCCTCCTCTTGTCGTTGGGTCGCCCCCCTCCTGCCGACGACCGTCCTATGTCGATTGCACCGTCGGTTGGCCAGCCAACAAGGGATTGTGAGATCCCCTGTTTCGGCTTAAAGGAAGCCCGAGAAGAAGAAAAGAAGAAGAAGAAGAAAGGAAAAGAAAAGAAAAAGAAAAGAAAAAGAAGGAAAAGAAAAAAAAAGAAAAAAAAAGAAAAAAGAAAAAAAAAAGAAAAAAAAAAAAAAAAAGAAGAAAAAAATAATATAATAATAATATAATAATAATAAATAGGATTTTCTCTCCTCTTCCTTCCATGAAGAAAAAGAAAAAAAAAGAAAGAAAAAATAAAATAAATTAATTAATAAATAATGATATAAATAATAAAATATGAGAAAGAGAGTTTCTCTCTCTTTCCTCTCTTCCTTCAGCTTGAACTAGTATTTTCTCTCTCTAGAATTGGACTTTTTCTCTCTACTTTCTCTCTCTAAAATTTTTTGTCTAGATTATTTCTCTCTCCTAAGAGTTTTTAAAATTTTGAGAAGAATGATGATGAATTTAAATGATCCAAGTGATAAATTTTTGATCTGAGATCACCGGACGGTACACCGACACCACTTTGATCATATTAGGTATTTTTAAGATTCTATTTTTTATGATTTTATTGAATTATCCACATGATAATCTTAGCATGATTTGATATGATCGATCGAATTTGTTGAATCATATCGTCTGAGGAGTCCAAGATTATTTTTCTCTCTCTAAAATTTTCTCTCTCTAAAGCTATTTCTCTCTCTATCAATTTTTCTCTCTTGATTGATTTATCAATGAGAGTTTCTTTTAATATTTCTGATCTAATGAAGAATCCTGATCTATGATTGTCAGACAGCGTACTGGCATCCACCTTAATCAGACCATGAATCTTTAGATTTATCATCCATGATTTCGATCTAGCCATGACTTGATTTGATCATGTTGATTTCATCAATCGAGATATTGGACCAATCATAATGTTGGATTATATCACCTGATCAATTCGAATTGTACCTCATAAATTCTCTCTCCTCTAATTTTCTCTCTCTATTTGATTTTATGAAATCGATGAAGAAACCTCGGTCCTATCACTTCGAATCCGATTTAATCTGATAGTCAAACTTTGGATCGTTTGGGTCCTAATTAGATTTTGATTAAATGAAATTAGATGATCGGACCCAATCTAAATCATTGAAATATGGTATTCGTATTCTTTCTAATTATTGAAATTGATTCTGTATAGGATTGTGGATGTTTGATCATGAAATATCGCAATATGATCTACGAACAAAATTTTTGGAAGAAAATTTATAGAATTATGTGGGTTTATTGGAATGCATTCGAGGTAAGTAATGTTTCACTTTTTTTAGATTTATCGATAAATTATAATATATTTTTCTGATATGATTTGTGAAACGATGCATGAATTGGATGAATGATATTTTGTTATAAAAATATCTTATTTGAAATGTTATGATGAAGCATGATTGAACATATTGATTTCATGATGCATTATATTGATTGATTTGATACTACATGATTATATGTTTTATTATCAAAATTAAAATATGAAATATGATTTATAAAGAATTATGATATAAGAAACATTATGAATTGACAACCTGACTATGTAAAGGACCCTGCCAATGGGGGCATATACGTTGACAATTGATTTGTCCTGAGGGTTTACGTTGTCAGAGAGACCAGCGACAAACCACTAGAGAGACCAGCAGTTCCGAAGGACTTTGCTGCCAGATGATTCGCAGCTCACCGCAAGAAGATACGCGGTGTTATGACCCTACCATAGAAAAAATATGGTCATAGCTCATGGTTGACGAAAAGAATTGAAGAACAAAAGAAATTGAAATCTCGAAAGAAACTTGAATTATCGAAAAAGAAATGAATTTGGCATGAATTATGTTGCATAATTAAAATTGATTTCGAATTGATGAACTCTATATGCTTATTTTTTATAAATAATTATTTACTTAAATGCCTGATAAAATCTGTTGAAAAGTGATCATTGCTTACTGGGCTGTCTAGCTCATTACCTCCTATTTTACTGTTTTTACAGATGTTGAGGAATTAAGATGATACAAGATATGAATGGAAGAGTGATCAGAAACAGAATCTCTATACTTTTATTTTCGGTTGAAAGTCTTATTGAATTTGATGTAAGGACTATGAATCATTGTTGAATTTATTGAGACATTAAAGAAAAAATTTAGGTCGTTATATTTTGAATTTAAATTATTGACTAATTATTCCGCTGTTGTTTTAAGATAGTATGATAAGATGCCTTGCATGCTTATGGGAAGAGTTTTCTATAAGTATGCGGCGGTTGCCATGACCCTCGATTAAAATCTCGGGTCGGGAGCATGACAATTATAGTGGTATCAAAGCATAAGTAGATGAATTATAAAACATAGAATCAGATATAGAATGGGTGTAAGTAGATAGACACCAGGGACATTATAGTGTAGATCTTTGATGAATGTAGTGGGAGAAATATTTAAATATTTTGATTAAACATTGAGATTATGTATAAAAGGATCGCAAGAGATTATGACATATAGAGTTTGAAATATGATGGATAATCTATAGATCATGATATGATTAGTTAGATCTTGATCGAAAGTAATCACAAAAAGATTGACATAAAATTTTATTGTGCATTATGGTTATTAATTTGATCATTGGTTATTCAAGTGAATCGTAAGTTCAAATTCGATGTGAGAATAATACTATGAAATTACTTCTAGTTGAGAAGTTGACTATTATTGGTAAGATAAATATTTGATAATAAAATATTGTTCCAGAATGGGTTAAGAAAGTTTTTTTTTTATGATGCTTGATTGGAATATTTATCGAAAGTGAACTTGGTATGTGGATCATATATAAAGTGGCATATTAGGATGAATGCATATTTGGAGATATTGCAAAGAAACCTATTTTTATTGATGAAATTGATTTTGAGATTGAAGGATATTCATCATACTGGAATCTTTAATCATTATCCTTAGATCTAAATAATGGATCTTATTATGTCTCTTGGAGACTACATGATGTGTATGAAATTTCAATTTAAAGATTTCGTATCTAAGTTGATCAAGAGATTTTTTGATATTATTGTTGAGGTTGTTAATAAAAAATTGATATATTTAGATTAAGATAAAAATTTGATTTATATTTATTTCAGATTAAGGGATCCATGTGAATTTATAATTTTAAAATTTTGGATTTAAGAATTGATATGGAGTTTCCTTTGCTTTTGTTAACGAGGTCCCTAATTGAATCTACTATTAAATGGAGATTTGATTTTTTGAAGCTTGTATGATTGTTATGAAAGGATATTTGATAGATATTGAAGATCCTGATAATAGAAATTTTAGAAAAAAATAATAATAATGATTTGAAATTCTTATATATTCTGATTATGTCCAAATTTGATGGAGCATCGAAGGATTTTTTTTTATTGATTTGACTTATAAGAATTTTTTGTTTGAAAATTATCGAATTGAATTGATATGAGAATTAAGATTTGATTCATATTGATTATAGTAAATCTATATGGTTTTAAATATGATATTGAACTCAAGAGTTAATCAAGATTATTGTACACCAGTAAAGGTATGAATGAGAATCGAAAGTTAATCTTTGACTTCAATTGAAATTTAAAATTTTAGGCCTTTTCTATTGATAAGATAAAGAAATAATTTGATCAAAATTTTTTTTGGTGAACCTAAAAAATTTTGATTGTTAGATCAGAGTGCGCAGCAGAAGCATGATAATCTGGATTAGTTTGAGTAAGTCAGGAATGTTGATTCTTTGAGTCAAAGAATTATGATAGATGATATAGTTTGATACAAAAAAATATTGATATTAGAAAGAATAATATTTTAAAATTTTTAAATTATTTTAGATATCCTAATATAATTTTTAAAAGTAGTGCTTCCACCTACTATGCTAAAAAATATATATATTTAGCATCCTAATTCTAGGATGAGTGGACCTTTGATTTTTGATTTTAGATTTAGAATATTTAGAGATAAATTTTCTCTATCTAGAATTAAATTTTATAATTCTTTATTTATTAGAAAGAATTTGAGATTGTTTATCGAATAATAATTTCGATCTTAGATTATTATACTCAAATATTTATCTCCAGGGTATAATAAAATTTGAAGTTAGAACTCTTTTGATCATTATTGTTTCTCTGACTGAATGAAAAAGATTGAGGTTATCTATTGATATTGACGATTGTTCTACAAAAGATAAATTGAAGTTATTTATAATTTAATTTGATAATGAATCGATTAATTAAGAATAGTTAATATTTAGATAAAACAAATTGATATACTTATTAGAATAGAGACATTGATTTTGATTATAAGAAAAATATAATTTTGATTTAGATCAATTTTTGAGTTATTGATTTTTATTATGGAATGACTTAATGATAAAATTTACTTCAAGAATTAGAATATTTAAGAGTTTGAGGGTTTGAGTAAGAAAATTTTGATGACTAGAAATAGTGATATTGATTCAATCAACAATGGTGATATTGATCTTTATGAAATGACTTAATGATGAAGTTGTATCGAGAATTAAAATATCAAAAGTTCGAAAATGAGATTGAAATGATAAATCTTCAACCTTTGAAAGTACGAATAAGAAAAAATATTTTTGAATTTTGATTGATTGGGATGTCATCATATGATTCACATAAGTATGTTTTTTTATCTTATGATAGGTTGAAATTAATTATGGATAATATTTTAAAAAAAAAATGAATGATGATGATGAATGAAGTTCTTATGCAAGAATAGAGACATTGATTTCTTCTACCTACAAGAGATGGATTTAATTTTAATTTGAGTCGTGAGATATTGAACATGATTTTTTTAAGAAATGAGATCATAATTTCAAAATCTTGAAACATTGAAAATCTTTGAGATGTTGATCTTGATAAATAAGAAAATGAATGGTTCCATTCTATATCAATATTTGATGTTATGACTTTTTCTTATAAAATAATTTAAGAATAAATTTTATATCAAGAATTAGAATATTGAAATACTTGTGGATAAGATTCAAGTAAGAAACTATGAAGACTCAAGCAAGAAAAATTTGAGGACGAAATTTTTTTAGAGGAAAAGAATGTGATGGCCCAGCCCGAGTAAGAATCCTAGCCCACCAAAGTCCAAACAAAAAAAAAAGAGAAAAATAGAGGAGAAGAACTCCCAAAGGGAGTCTTCTTCCTCCTCTCATCGGCTCCCAATCGGAGTAGGAAAAGAGCTCCCTCCGACTCTATTTAAGGATGAGAACCCTCCTCTCTCCCTCTCATCGAGAAATCTCGGGGCAAAACGGCATAGATCGCCAGAAAATTCTCACGGAGACCCGTCCCTGTGCCCATCCAATTGCTCGCCGGAAAAGCCCGCCGGCATCGGAGGTAAGCCTCCTCCCCTTCCTCTCTTCTCCCCTTTTCTTTCCATGCCTGTGTGCACGCTCGCCGGCGACCAGAGTCGTCGGATTTTGTTGCGGAAGAAAACTTTTATTTTTGCCATTTTTCTTTGATTTCCGACGCCGGTTGTCACCGCCGACCATCGGTTTGGCCCTCTTCTTGTCGTTGGGTCACCCCCCTCCTGCCGACGACCGCCCTACGTCGGTTGCACCACCGTCGGCCAGCCAACAGGGGATTGTGAGATCCCCTGTTTCGGCCCAGAGGAAGCCCGGAAGAAGAAAAGAAGAAGAAGAAGAAGGAAAAGAAAAGAAAAAGAAAAGAAAAGGAAGGAAAAGAAAAGAAAAAGAAAAAAAAAAGAAAAAGAAAAAGAAAAAGAAAAGAAAAAAAAAAAGAAAAAAAAGAAGAAAAAAATAAAAATAATAATATAATAATAAATAGGATTTTCTCTCCTCTCTCTTCCGTGAAGAAAAAGAAAAAAAAAGAAAGAAAGAAAGAAAGAAAGAAAAAATAAAAAAATTAATAAATAATGATATAAATAATAAAATATGAGAAAGAGAGTTTCTCTCTTTCCTCTCTCTCTTCAGCCTGAACTAGTATTTTCTCTCTCTAGAATTGACTTTCTCTCTCTACTTTCTCTCTCTAGAATCTTCTCTCTAGATTATTTCTCTCTCCTAAGATTTTTAGAATTTTGAGAAGAATGATGATGAATTTAAATGATCGTGATGGATTTTTGATCTGTGATCGTCGGACGGTACACCGACATCCACTTTGATCAGATAGGTATTTTTAGATTTTTTTTTCATGATTTTATTGAATTATCCACATGATAATTTAGCATGATTTGATCTGATCGATCGAATTTGTTGAATCATATGTCTGAAGATTCAAGATGATTTTCTCTCTCTAGAATTTTCTCTCTCTAAATATTTCTCTCTATGATTTTCTCTCTTGATTGATTTATCAATGAAGATTTCTTTTAGTTATTTCTGATCTAATGAAGAATCCTGATCCATGATTGTCAGACAGCGTACTGGCACCCACCTTGATCAGACCATGAATCTTTAGATTTGATCATCCATGATTTCGATCTAGCCATGACTTGATTTGATCATGTTGATTTCACCAATCGAGATATTGGACCAATCGTAATGTTGGATTGTGTCACCTGATCAATTCGAATTGTACCTCATGAATTCTCTCTCCTCTGATTTTCTCTCTCTACTTGATTTTATGAAATCGATGAAAAACTCGGTCTATCACTTCGAATCCGATTTGATCTGAAGTCTGGATTTTTATCCTAATTGATTTTTGATTAGATTGA